>NW_011889294.1:110396-141143 GCF_000151845.1 Pteropus vampyrus | reverse complement strand
GACCTGGGAGTGGAGACCAGCGACTCGAAGACGGAAGGCTGGTCCAAGAACTTCAAGCTGCTGCAGTCTCAGCTTCAGGTGAAGAAGGCGGCCCTCACCCAGGCAAAGGTGAGATCAGCCACAGGGTGAAGCGGAAGGCCCCGGGGCAGCTTGCTCTCCTGCCTTGTCATGGACTCTGCAGGGACAGACATTTATGTGGGGGAGAGGCTCTGGGTGGAGAGGAGTAAGGGGTGTAAGGTCACTTTGCTTCTCCGGACTCCTGGGGGTGGATGGAACTGTTTCAGACATTCCGGTGACGAAAAGCGGTGCTCAGTTTCCAGCAGTGACATAGGTTTGCAAACTCTGTGTCCGACCTTGCGGACTTGGTTGAAATGCTGCTTCAGTAGCCTGCTCCTGATAGGCTGGTGAATCCTGGTTCTGGGTCGGGGACCCGGGAGCCTATACTTTGGGTGGCACTCCTGCTGTTGATTGTGGGTGGCTTGGGAACAGCTCTGGGAGGAGGGAGGCTCCGCGGTAATCACTAAGCTGTGGTGACGTGCGTGCACCACCGAGGACTCCGGCTGGTGCCGAGTGTGTCTGGCGGACACAGGCTGGGGCTCGTTTTTGTTCCCGTTACGTACATGTTGGGCTTTGGCGACACCCTTGAGATTGTTCAACATGCAAAACATTAAACACGTAGCTGTCCACTGGATATTTGATATTAAAACGTTATTGTCGAGTACTTTTAGGAATGAGAGTGGCAGTATGGGTTGTTTACTGTTTTAAGGGCCCTTGGGTTTTAGAGTGTGCATCCCCAATAGAGGCTGTGCCCCCAGATGGGGCGAGTATTGGTCTTAAGGAGGTGAAAAAAACCTTGCTCTTTTTAGGTGTAAAGCAGAGATATACATAAAGAACGTGAGGGGTATATAATGTACTTGGGACTGAAATTTTATGGATGGGGAAAATGTATGAAAAGGTTACTTGGGGAACGCTATAGGGGAAGAAAAAAGAAGTTGGGAAAAATTGCTTTAGAGATACATACTGAAATATTTACTGATAAAATGATGTGATTTCTGGGGTTTACTTTAAAACGATCCCGTCGGGGAGAGGAGAGATAGGGATGTATTTGAAACAGAACTGGCCATGAGTTGGTAGATGGCTGTCTGAAACTGAGCGACGGAGACTTAAGAGTTCTTTAATCTCTTCTCTCTTTTTGTGTTTGAAATTTCCCATAAGAAATGGGTTTTAAAGTTGGCGTTATTTTTCTTCCCCGTTCCTGTGGCATCAGTAGACACTTACACTGAAGCGCTGACATGTTGACTGCTCAGGAGTGGGAAAGGTCCTAGGGCCAGGGACCCACAGGCAGAGCAGCACTGTCTGAACGGTGCAGTCTCTTTTGTCAGTTCTGCTGCTTAGAGTTTTTGTCTTTTTCAAGTTCATCATTACCAGGTGGAGATTTTTTTTATGTATTTCTTTTTAAAGAGACAGAATTTTGTCTTTTTAAAACAAGCTTTCATCCCACGTGAAAGGATTATTAGCAAAATGTCTTGTTTTTCCTTTTAATTTTTTAAATTGGTTTAATTTTTTAAATCTTTGTCAGTTTCATGTACCTTTTGATTTGCACATAAGTGTATAAGGTTTTGTATTCCAAACAATACAGTTCCATTTATTTCATTCTTGAAGGCCTACTCTTCTCTTTTGTGAAATGACTGGCTCCAAGGAGCAAGGCTCACGCATAAACTCAGAAGTTGAGTGGACGTGATTAGTGAGCAATTTAGTTCAGTGGAAGATAGCATAACAAAATAGAAAAGTAGAAGTCAAAATATTCTAGAGATAAACAGATCGAAATTGCTTGGGATAATTCTTTATTCTCAGTTTAAAAATTGTCAGCTTCATGGATCAGTGCAGTCAGTTTTTTAAAATTCTCAATAACCTGTTTATTCCTGCCCAGTGTTCTTCAGGATCACTTTCTCTGTCCAGCTAGTGCATAATTATGAACTATAGGTGGAAAATCAGCTTCTATAAAATACAATTGAGAAAAATCCTTCCAGAAAATAAATATATTAAAAAGTCAAATAAAATTTAAGAGATCACATGCTGATTTTCTGTACCATCATTTTACTCACATGAATAGTAACGAGTTGGATGCTGGTGAGCAAGGAATTATGTTTTATGTGAAATCAGGGCTCTTGGACACCCTCTCTGGTACTGCTTCAGTCTGTTCAAGTTCTGTTTATCATCTTTTCACTTGTCTAAATACATTAATTTCAGCTACTAGGAAATCTCTTGAGATTTCAAATCGATTTTTTTTAAATTAGTCAAAATAAAAAGTTGCCTGTGAAATCATTTTTACCAACTTTCTCATCTTTTGAGATTGCTGTGTAAAGCTGATGTGTTTTTCATGAAGGGAAGTGAAGATACATTTCGTCGACTCTCACAGACTGGTTGATGTACTCATTGCTCAGTACCAGGGTGACCTAACCACAACTGAAAAGCTATGTGGTAGAGGAAACGTTACTTGCAGTTGAAAGATGGAGCTGCAGTTTCATCTGTATGTCCATTTAAAACATATACGTAGAATAGAAACAAAATAATAGAAAAATTCGATTTTGACAACTCACCCTGTTCGTCATCCTTTAAACCTTGTATTCACCTTGTGACTTGTATATTTAATGATTGGATTAAATTTATTTGCTTAAAATTATAAGTACTGTTAAATTCAAGACAAATGGTGGTTTATTTTGAGCCTTTTGTAGTGATAACAAAGAAAATGTTAACACCTTAAATTGCAAGGGGGGGGGATTAAACTGTACAGAAGGTCAGGTGGTCACCCTGTACCTATCTGTCACGCTTAGCATTACAACCACGCAGCCTGACCCATGTGCCTGCTGGGGTGAGGCTGGACGAACCACAACGCCTTACCTGTGATGGATTCTTGCTCCCCCACCAAAATAAAAGCACTAACCTAATCAAGATTTAGCTCGAGTTTTTAGGAATTGCAGGGCATAGAGGAATAAGTGAAGCTAAACTACCAGGAAGTTACCAGACAGATCTAGAATGCGCAGCATTTTACAAGACACGTCAGAGGAAGAAAGAGAAGGAGAGGAAGACGAAGATGCAGGGGGCAGTGGTGGTGGTGACCAAGAGACTCGAAAACCAGGTGCTTCGTGGGCTTTGGCAGGGTCCTGGCTCAGTGGAAAAGCAGCTGTCTGAAGGACACTCTGGGGACACCTTGGAGAATCCGCATGTGAATCGGATGGTTCCTGACACCGAGAGCGATTGGTGTTATTGGGTGTGGGAATAGTAGTGTGGTTGTGTAAGAGAATGTCCGTGATTTCAGGAGATTCAGAGTAAAGCCCTGCTTTCCTCAGCTCTCTTTCAAACGGCCCAGCACTAAATGCAGGTGTGGGCTCCAGCCCTGTGGGAAAATGTTGATAGCGGTCAGTGGTCTGCGAATGGTCATGGTTATCTTTTTAAAAAATTTTTTCTGTAGGTTCAAAATAAAAGAGGTCGGGCAGGATTTTATATTCCTCCGGGAAGGAAAAATACCCTAATCCGCAAGTGTCTTGCCCAGGACATAAAACACACCCATTCCTTGTGGAAGACCCACATCAGTCAAAGTGTCATGTGCTGTTACAGATTTGCCCTCCTGGTCAAAGGGAGAATCTGGCGGGGAGCTAATTTCACGTGGAAATTTAAATAAGAGTGACCAAGTTTACTATAAAACTTTCCCAAAATAGAGGAGATTCATGTTGTAGAAAAAAAATGAATGCAACTGGTATGTGGTCAGAGGAATGGAATGAATTAAAAGACTGTTTGAAGGTCATGATTTTCTCATCTCTGAAAGGTTGGTTTTGTTACAGAGACCAAAAAAAAAAAGCTTTGTTACAAATAGTATGAATTTTAATTTGGAGCTTCAGTTCACTTCTCCTGTTTTTCAATGGTTTTAGAGCCAGAGGACAAAACAAAGCACAGTCCTCGCCCCGGTAATCGACCTAAAGCGAGGCGGCTCTTCAGACGACCGGCAGGTCGTGGACACCCCGCCGCACGTAGCCGCCGGCCTCAAGGTGAGCCCACCTGCGTCCAGCCCTGACCGGCCTTCCCGCTTTGTGCGCGTCTCATTTTATGCCTGTGTCACTCTGAACTCGCAGTCTCCGCGGTAGGCCGCTTCAGGCTAGTCAGTATCATTTTCAACTTAATTTTTATTTGTTTTATCAAGTTTAAAACATTTAGCTACTTAAAATAGTTCATTATAGAAAAATCAGAAAGTGGAGATATGCCAAAAGAAAAGCAATTTTTGCCATCGTAAAGAATTTTAGTGTTTGTTGTTTTATTGTGAATTAAAATAGAGAAGTGGGTTAAAAATAAAGACAGTTCTACCACCCCGCCTTTTATTATCACAGTGATTTCACGTAAGCTTAAAAACCAAACAAGCATGGAGTAGGTCAGTGAGGATGAGGAAGAGCTGGAAAGGGTATAATTCAAAATCACAGTGAAAGCTACACCAAGTGGGGGACAGATGAATAAAACAAACTAGGTACGCTCACACCCACTCTTTAGGTCTGCGTTTGTTCTTCCATAGAAGGCATTCAGGTGTTCCGACCCTTTAACCACCCACCACACACACACACACCGCTCGGTGAGAAATGACCCAGAGTCAGCGATGGAATGCGCTGTTACTGCGCACTTCGCAGCAGGGCCCTCCCAGCCCGCGTCCCCAGACCGAGGGAGCCCAGGCACAGACCGGCCGCGCGCGCCTCCCTCCCTCCCTCGGTGTCTGTGTCCTCACAGCCTTGACTGTCCCGGGTGGGACTCCATGTGCTCCCCCCCTCGCTGCCGCTCTGAGGCAGGACACTGCCGAAGCTCTTGCTGGGGTTTCTTGGCCGGAGGATCTGGCACTGCTCCTGCTCGTGGTCTTGAGAGGCTCCCACATGCAGGTGTCTTTTGGAGATTCTGAGTCGTTTAACATTTTTTCCCTTAAATTCTCTACCTAACTTTTTCTCGCTACATCCACTCAAAACTGGTCCATCATCTTCTGTCGTTGTATATAGACTCTGGAACCTATGATGTAGCTGGGCTAAAATTTTATCAGTAAGCATTCTCCTTCTTGTAAATAGTTTTCATGACCAATTTTTAACTGTAAAGTTCCCATCAGGTGAATGCACCGTAATTTGCACAAGTCTTCCCTAACTGTAGAACTATCTAGATCTGCTTTAATGTTGCCATTATAACCCTCTGCATCTCTACAGAGAGCGCTCTGTGCATGTAAAACTATTTTCTTCGGCTAGCTTTCCTGAGGTGGCAGTAAGGGGTCAGACATTTTTATTGCCAGTTGATTTCAGTGCCAACTTGTTTCTAGCGTGGTTGTGTCGGTATGTAATGTCACCTGCAATATGTGAGTATTTTAGGTTCACCCACCTTCCCCACCATTAGGGTATTAACATTTTAGTTTTTAAAAATCGAACAAACTGCTTTGTTCTTTAGAGCGTTTAGAGAATGATGGTTCATTGTTAAACTTAGCAGCGTTTATACAGTAAACATTGTTTGCTTTCAAATTTTGAAATGACAAGAATTAACTTTCATAGTGACAAATCATTCTCTCAGTTAGGAACTTTGTGGTAATAGTGTTATATAAATCCAATGGCTGATGATTAGTTTCTCTCCTGTCTTAATAATAACAAAGGAAATCTTGTTCACTTGCCTTTGTGTTTTTAAAATGTCTTTGATATGAATACAAATTCATAACTATCCTTTGGGAGCCCTATGTTAAATAGATTTGTGTAGATTTTCCAGTGATAGGGCCTGGGAGGTAATTAGTTATTTTTCTAATTTATTCATCAAATCCTAGTGTTTCCTGACATTCAGGGAAACGATGAAGTGTGTGTTTCGCGTGCAGTGTCGAACGGCACAGCTGGGTCTAGATCCGCTGGTGCTGAACACGGCTCCTCCGCGCATCAGCTTCGTGCTCAGTCACAAGCCACTGCTCAGTCACAATCCACGTCTGACGGCCTCCTGCCTGTGACAGCCCCAGGCAGCGTACTTCCTGAAGGGGGCGTGAGTGGGCGCCCACGGGCAGCAGCCCCAGCCTGGGCTTGTTGGAGGCGGCTGTGGAGACCAGCTCAGGCCTCTTATTGTCACAGGTACTGAGGAAGCGTTATGCTAGGAAAACATGGAGGAAGGAAACACGGACATTTAGGAAGGCCAGACCAGGAGACCAGGGCTTCCTAAACTGGGTAGTGACCACAGCTGCCAACCTAGGTTTCAGGCCTTTTTCTAATCACTTCCATTGAATGACCACAAGAATCGTTGATTTGTGGGTCGTTTGGTTTTTAAGTTTTCACAGACATAGGTAAAAACAGAAGTATTCACCTTTTACAGTAAATATCAAATTTATTGCTTAAAATTTTAGATGGTAGCAGCTTGTTGAGGAATGTCAGGAAAATGCCATAGGGTATCTGTAAAGTTAATACTGAATTCTTTGTCAGAGTTCTGCTGCCACCTAGCGAGGTGTGTGGCCATGTCACCCACCAAACCTCGGGCGTTAGTTCCGTCATCTGTAAAACAGGAGGCAGGTAGATGGTCACCAAGGCTCCTCCCAGTCCTCATAGGCTTTGACCCCAGTTCTAGGAATAAGATTTTAAGACATGAGAATGACACTTCCTTTGGTGTTTACCTTCCTCAGGATCCTGTACCCAGTGGATTTTCCGCGGGAGAAGTTCTGATTCCCTTAGCCGACGAATACGACCCTATGTTCCCTAACGATTATGAGAAGGTCGTGAAGCGCCAGAGAGAGGAGCGACAGAGACAGCGAGAGCTGGAAAGACAGAAAGAAATAGAAGAGAGAGAAAAGTAAGGCTCCGTTTGGACTCGGGGCTGGCGCGTGTTTGAATCCCTCATTACAACGTCGGCGCGTGGACGCCAGTGCTGTCCTTACGGCCGAGGTTGCTGTTCATGGGGGATCCGAGCGGTAGCCAGAAGAAATCAGGTTGCTGTAAAGAATTTGTAGTAATTCCATCCCAGCATGAAAGCAAACCCTAGAGCAAATTCCATACGTAGACGAAGAAAACGTAAAGTATACATTTGGGGTGAGTTGTGAGGAAAGTAACTTAGGATCCTAATGTTGAGTAATAGTTTTTTCCCGTGCTATGAGGGAACTGTTTTCTTGCTGTTTATACTCATAGACCTGTTAAATCTGTTCGATTCATCATCTGGAATTTTCTTATACTTTTGCTACTTTAGTCTTCAACCAGTTGTTCGCACAGACGCCCCTCCCCCCGTTCATAGTTTGCTGTGAAAGGGAGGATTTGGATGTTCACGGCCGAGAGAAAGTCAGGATGACATCCGTGGGCTCACGTCTCTAAGTCGGTTCGTCTGTGACGACTGTTGTTTTTTATTATCACAGGAGGCGTAAAGACCGACACGAGGCCAGTGGGTTTTCAAGGCGACCAGACCCAGATTCTGATGAGGATGAAGATTACGAGCGAGAGAGGAGGAAAAGAAGTAAGGCCTGAGCGTAAACGTTATGTTGCAAACACGGTGCGCTTCCGCCATTCGCTTTCCGTAGTTAACTGGGTAAATAGTTCGGTTGGCCTTGACTGTGGTCATTTTCTCTCCGGACCCAGCGGCCTGCGTTTGCACACGGCCCCGATTGGCGTCGTGTTTTCACGTATCCTCTGAGCGTCCCACCCACTGGCTAACATTTATTAATTGGGTACTTTCCTTGATTTACTGCCCTGTTGCACTGACCTAGGCACTGTGTCCAGCTGCGTTTCTGTTAAGCTCGTTTCCAGAACATTGTCCCTGACATGCGTGCATTTGAGGAAGCCACTGAGCTTCCCTGGACGCTGGTTTCTCTGTGTCATCAGAGAGCAGGAAGACGAGACTTTGAACTAGTTGCTTTGTAAGGTCCCTTCCAGCGCTAGAACTTTGCCAGCAGAATTGTAATTATGCTGGAGCCGGACCCTTGGTGACCACTAGGTAGTCGAGTAGCGTTCATTCTCGAGAGACTGGAATGCTGCTTTTTTAAAATAGCTTCGTCATGTTTCCATTGCTGGGATTTGCTTGATTTAGTTGGCCAGTTTGGTTGCAGATTGAGATTTAAGTGAGAATTTAAATCTCGTACTTGTCTGCTGGGTACCAGGCACTGCTCCAAGTGTTTCCTTAGATTCTCTCCTGATGCTGCACTGTGGCCTGGAGGGGGCTCTGATTATCCCCATTTTAAGGGTGAAAAGTCCGAGTCGCAGGGAAGTGCTTTAGAATACGGGTCCACCATTCACCTTATCCACGATCTCTGTCTGCCTGAAAACCTCATTATAATGTGGCCATCTTTAAATCTAAGACCTAAGAATAATGTTACGAAGCTGGAATGTATTGTCGCACATATGAACTCTGTTTCGTGACCAGCAGTTTGGTGAGCCTGGTCTGCCCAGGTGTATAGCCGAGGCTGATTCAGGGTTTATAATCTAAATTTCAAAAGACTAATTGAGTTGGAAAGAAGCAGTCTGTAATAATCTAGAATTCTTAAATCTTTCAATGTAGGTATAAATTAAATGTATTTATAGACCCCTACTCACCAACAAAAAACCCGAGCTCATGGAAACAGAACAGATGGGTGGTCGCCAGAGGCAGCGGGTCTGGGGTGGGAGAAGTGGGTGAACGCAGTACAGACTTGCGATTATAAAATAAAGATGTCGTGGGGTGTCATGCCGCATGGCGACTACTGTTAATACCATATCGCGTATTTGAAAGTTCCTAAGAGTAGATCCCAAATGTTCTCATCACAAGAAGAAAACGTAATGACGTATGGTGACAGATGCTAACTAGACTTACTGTGATCATTTCACAATACATGCAGATATGGAGTCATCGTGTTATGCACTTGAAACTACCGTGTCAGGACCGCGCTTTGCTCGTGGGCGGCCGTGTGCGTTCAGCACTGCGCAGCCGTCCCCCAGGAGCCGACGCGTTGGTTTCCGTCGCTTGCTTTGGAGCCCAGCATGGAGGGCGAGTGCTTGCTGGCCCCATCTTCCCAGCTTGCGGCCGACCGCCCTGTCTGTAAGGAGCTGGCCTCCTGCAGGAAGGCCGCTCGCCACCTTGGGCAGTAGCGGACGGTAGCCTGATGCCAGGGAGGTGGTGGCGGTCTAGCCATCTGTGTGCTGCTGGTAACAGCTGACGTCCACGTCGTAACTGACTAGTGGCATGTTTTCAAGTCCTCACCTTGAGTTTTTTATACTGAACTCGTTAGAGCTAATCTTTTCAGAATCGATCAATAATCACTCAGGTCTTAGTGACAAGATTAAAACAAGATAATAGGAGGTGCTTCAGAAGAAAGATAAGAGAGTTTAGTTCATATTTCTGCATAAGCATTTTGTCCAGTCCAGGCCTGGTAGCCATGATGCCTGCGTGCCGGCTTTGAGGGATTTCTTTGGGAAGCGTTCTGTGCTGGTGCAGCAGTGCTTTGGAATTAGTTTGTTTTTTACGGTTTATTATTTTTGTGCTATTTCTTTGGTGATTAAGCAATAATAATACACATTAGGGCTTGAGCCTAATGAAAAGTTCCTCCTGCTCTTCATTCACATTCTCCCCCTGCTGTGGGGGAGCAAATGGAGTCGTTTTGGTTGGTTCGCGTCCACTAGTCTCTGTCCAGGGACGTGAGTGGGAATGGCGACAACACGAAACCAATGCTTCAGCAACCAGAATACCTGTAGCTGCAAGTAGGTGTCCAGTTCCAGTGGTTTGCGCTCCGGGAAGGGGTGTGCCATATGGCGGGGGGAGCCAGGCGCCACAGGGAGCTGCGTTTTATACCGTCTCTGCCCGTTAACTCTCCTCTGAAAAATGGAAACAGTGACGCCTGCTTCAGAGGCGTAAGCTGGAATGACAGCACCACATGAGGGGGCCGGAGGTGACACGCTCTCAGCAAGCAGCTGTGTCACTGTGTTCTAGGTAACTGCCAGTTCTCTGGGTCATGTTCTTTTGCCTTATGATTCATTTATTAACTACATTTTAGGGCTCTTGACGGCCTGCTATGAAAAAAAAAATTTCTTCTGTCGGTTTTGTCAGTTCTCTGTATTTTTAGTCCTGGATTCAGATGCTGAATTCTTCAGACGTTCGAGGAGGGGAGGGCGTGATATGGCTATGGCATCCGTCACGTCCTGAGCGTCTGGCATCTGAATGTCCCTCATCGGTGGCGTTTCTGTTTTCGCAGGTATGGGCGGAGCTGCCATCGCCCCACCCACCTCTCTCGTGGAGAAAGACAAAGAGTGTACGTATCCGTTGTCTCCGCCTGCCGCTCTGCTGCAGGTCTTTAACCCGGTCCTGGGCCCGCAGGCCCGCCTGGCCTCTGGCTCTCACCCTAGGGCCCAGGGCAGGCCCTCCAGCCGCCCCCTCCCACTCCGGGAAGGTTTTGTGCAGGGCTCTGAGGCCTGGATTTTTATATGGTGAGGTCTCTGTTTTGTTTTGTTTAAATTTTGTCTTCTCCAACATTTCATATTTGGAGTTAGGTTAAAACAAATAGCGCCTCTGTTTACAATTTTGTGCCGAGTGGTCTGGAAGCTGTTACGTTCACGGCCGTCCACAAGGTGGCAGTGCCCGCCTCCGTTAGGTTTTTCTGCCTTTGGTTTCCATTTCAGTGCACAGATTGTGGACATCACAGACGTCGCCAAAACATGCCACCCCTTGTTTCCTCCGGTCATCTGCTCTAGGATTCGGGGGCTGGCATTGAACTCTGATGTGTCATCTAGGTCATTTTCCTGTCTTCTGGGTTGGACTGCACCTAAACTGTGCCAAGAAAACACATTCGCTTCCGGTGCTTTTTATACCTGTTGCACTCTTTACGTTAGCCTCTTAAAGAAGATGATTCAGAAAGCATCGTTAAATGCCTTTCGTGCGAAAACACCTGACCAACCGAATACCCAGTTGAAACCAGTCTCTGGGAGTGGGGCCCAAGCATCCGGGTCTTTATAAAGCTTCCTGTTGGTTCTGCTGTGTAGCCTGGGCTGACAGTCACCGCCCTCGTGTGTGGTCTATAACCTCAGAGACCTTAGTCTGTGCTGGGCTGACGACGTCCTGAGATGAGCTTAGGGCAGGTACACAAGACGCTGTGGGAGCGAAAAGACTGATCGGGTCTCTCTGGAACTTAAAAAATCTAACAAATCAGACAAAAATTGTCATTTAAGAGCACTTTTAATGGGTAACATTTCAGTAAGATTTGTAAAAAGGACATTTGAGGAGATAGAAACAGCTGGAACAAAGCTAGAACCAGAAGAATAGTGTTCTACCTCTGTGATTTAAAAGTTATGTGGAGGCTAAAATTGATTGATGTGTTTTCTCATTCCTTGGAGCAAGCCAAAAACGTCAGTTGAATTAGTTGAAGATAATTGATTCATCCAGGCGCAGTTCAGAATCTCTGGGTGTTTTGGTAAACCCGTTTTGTTTTTTTCACCAGTACCCCGAGAATTTCCTTACGAAGAGGACTCCCGACCGCGCTCACAGTCTTCCAAAGCCGCCGTCCCTCCGCCGGTGTACGAGGAGCAGGACAGGCCCCGGTCCCCAACGGGGCCTGGCAACTCCTTCCTCGCCAACATGGGGTAATGGTCCTGGTGCTGTCGCCTTGGCACGCGTAAGGGTGAGGCGCGGTGTGACTGAGTGGTTGGCCGCCCTTCGGGCCGACGCAGCTTGCCCAGAAACGCGGGCGCTATTGGGAGACGCTCGGTGTGTCCAGTCACACGCGTCCGTGCATGTCAGTGAGTCGCACGTGGTCCCCCGGCACGGGGCTGCGTGTTCCGTACAAGACGGGAGTTTGGAACGGTGTGGGTGCACAGTGTACTCTGGAGGATGGTTCCTGATAGATACGTTTGTTTTCATGACGTTTGCAGATAAAACAGCTCGTGTGAATTGGCGCTAACACTGCCCAAAGGGTGAATGACACTTTTTTTTCCCCTTGCTAAAATGAGCCATTTGCTTTAAGGTTATGGTTGTGGACCTTTGGTCTAAAAACTCAGTCCTTCAAGCTATAATTAGAAATTTGTTTGCCTACATGTAAAAATCCATTTTCAGGGGCTCGTGGTGGGTTGTTTTTAACCCCACTAGATTCGGCATGCCTGTCGTTGAAAAGATTGTTTTATATTTACTGTTCCTTTCGTGCTGTGAGAGGCTGTCAGATGAAGCAGCATCATACTCTGGCCTTCTGTGTGCTTCAAAAGGACGCTCAGCGTGTGATAGGGACGCCTAGACTGTGGGCAGCACACTGAGCTGGCTTCTCCCCTGTGCATTAGCTCCCGACATCCTTAGAGTCATCGGAAGTTGACAGAGTAGGTGGCAGGGGCTCGTGCGCTGCAAGGGGACTATGGGTGTCTGACCTCCGTGGGCCCGTCCCCTAGCCTTGTGTTCTTCTCTGCGGAGCTGCCAGCCTCGGCGGCTTGGGAGTGAATTTAAGATATAGGTCCTGGGTCACACCAGCCTCATTTCAAGGGTACATGAGGCTGGCAGCCACCGCACTGGGCAATGTGGAGAGAGAACAGTCCGTCCATTGAGGGAAGGTTTGTGGGGCTGCCCCAGGGTGTCCGCTGGAGGGTGGGCAGACATCAAGCCATTTTTTTTCCTGCTAATGATAAAAATTACCTTTTTGCTGAATCCCCTTTTAAACAGGAATTCAGTTTTTAACGTACATGTAAGGAAGGTGCGATGTGGCACAGTTCAGTTTTGGGTCATTTCTTTTTAGCCCTAGAACAGCTCGTTCAAATGAGAATTTTAAGGAAATCGCATCCAGGAAGTAATGGAGGTGCAGTTGTAGCTGGAGCAGGGTTTTGCGGTTCAAGCCGGAAGTACCAGGCGTCGCTGGGGAGCATCCTGGAGACCTGTAAGGCACCTCCGCGTGCCGCTGGGAAGCTTAATGCTGTTCATGCAGTGGGGGAGAATCAGGCCTTGTGGGTTCCAGTTTCAGTTCTGCCACGAACACCTATAGAAGTCGTTTCTCAGTGTCGTGTCTTGCTTTGTTCCTAGCCATCCTTAAGCTCGTTGGCAGATCTGGGCCTCAGTTTGTCTGTCTCCTGTTAAGTAGATGATCTGGAAGCTGCTGCACTGTTCAGGAGGGTGCGGTCGTCCTCGTGAGACTCACACTTGTTGTTGAAGGCACACTTAATCTGTGGCCGGACACTGTGTAGCAGTGCAGATATGGGACACACGAAGTCCAGTGCTTTCTAATGGGTCCTGGGGCACTTTGTCAGGGAAACCACCGTATCCCATACATTAAAGGTGACCTCAGGGCGTCTGGGGTTCCAGTGTTAGCTTCCTGTGTGTCTTCATCCTGAACACCTCTCAACTTCCGCCGAGTGGCCCATTGTTGGTTAAGTGTGAGCTCTTCGAGGCCCTCGTGAGGTTTCCACTCTTCTCCCCAGAAGTCGATTGCGGTGACAGAATCTGGTTTACGCCCCAGCTGATGGCTTCGGTGTAAGGGGTCTCCCTCTTCCCCTCCCAGGGGCACAGTCGCTCATAAAATCATGCAGAAGTACGGCTTCCGGGAAGGCCAGGGGCTCGGGAAGCACGAGCAAGGGCTGAGCACGGCGTTGTCGGTGGAGAAGACGAGCAAGCGAGGAGGCAAGATCATTGTGGGCGAAGTCACAGAGAAAGGTGGGTGTTCCCCGGGAGCGGGGGACGTGCAGTCCGGGGAAGACTGGCCCGCCTGCACGAAACGGGGGCTTCCGAGGACGACGCAGTCCGGCTGTGCCGTGCCTCATCTTCATTTGTTCAGAACAGAGGTAGAGACAGGAAGGCCCCTGGGACAAAGAGACAAGGAGGGGCGGCCAGAAAATGAACACACAGGACGGACGTTTCATGCCCGCTTCTAGCAGGCAGAGAGCCGTGCCACGTCGGTAAGGCCGTAGTCCTGTTGCCACCGCATGACAGCCACATACGGCCTGTCAGTGACTGTGTCCGCCATGTTCCCACCCTCTAAGTGTTCGTACTGGTAGGTGACACATACTTGGTGTCTTATTTTTATTTGATTACTACAGTCCATTCTGTACCGAGAACGTGCTAGAATAGGTCCAACATGTCTTGCATTTTAAGCAGGAGTCAGCATAGCTGAACTCCCTTTCCTGACAGAAGACTAAGGCTTTTGGCAGCCTGTCAGCACACAGCTTTCAGAAGCAGCCAGGCAGCCTAGAGCCACCCCGATTTGTGGGAGTCTCCGAAGTCAGCCGGTGGCTGGCCCATGAACCGCTCATTACGTTGGGCTAGAGACCTTGGCTGGAGCCAAGACATTCTCCGGTAAGGGTTGTGATTGATGTACTCTGTCAACCCTTTAGGAAGTGGACCAAACAAAAATTGCAGGGAACTGGGGGAGCTAGAAACTCCCAGAGATTATGGTAAAAACCTATAGCGAAGCAAAGCGGAGGCTTCTGTCACAGGCGAGGCTACATGGTCGCTCAGAGGCTGCTTGCCTGGTGCATGTAACTGACTCTAGGGCATGGGGGTTGCTATTGAAATTAAATGACCATAACTCGGACGCAGCACCAACATGTCTACACTGGTGATTTGTTTTCTACAGATGCATCCAAGAAGTCGGATTCAAATCCACTAACTGAAATACTTAAGTGTCCTACTAAAGTGGTCCTACTAAGGGTAAGAGGCAGAAGGAGGGAATCCGTTCACCCGCCTTGAGTTTCGGTGTCACTCCCCCCCAACCACCCCTACAGGCTTGCAGGCCCGTGGTAGCATAATGGGCCGAGAAAACGGGAAATGATGCTATTGCAAATGACACTTTCAGATAGACTCTCTCTGAGACTGATTTTAGTGTCCTTTTTCATTAATGTTTCTTTGCTGAATATAATATTTAAGATTACAGTGAGTAATTTAAAACATCTGAAATTGTAGAAGTTTAACTTAGTTTATGCATTTTGATGCTTATATAATTGTTCTTGTAACTATGTACTTCGATGCATGGTTTTATTTTTTTAAGATACAATCGTTCTCGTAACTTTATGAACATCAATGTATAGTTTCGTTTTTTTAAGAAATGCCAACTTTTAGGTGCTACAGGGATGAAAATTTTCATTGTGTCGTTTGGGATGGAGAACATCTGCTATCGTGAAGGTTATTTATGCGTCTCACTTATATATTTGTAAATTATACTTGACACTTGAATTGACTTATTTTTGTTTATAGAACATGGTTGGTGCAGGAGAGGTAGATGAAGACTTGGAGGTTGAAACCAAGGAAGAGTGTGAAAAATATGGCAAAGTTGGAAAATGTGTGATATTCGAAGTAAGAGTGTTTTCTTGTGATGTTTACAACCTGTCAGAATAGATTACAAAACATTTTCTACAAATAGAGCGAGGTGTGCTGCGCTATAAATAACACGCTCCTGCTTTCCTTCTGTGTCCTATTGCTGCTTGTTGACCACATAATTACTTGTTTATGGGTCAGCTGTGCGTTCCCAGCACCTAACACCGTGCTTGTCCTAAACAGGTGTTCGACAGAGTTTTGGGACAAGTTATACTTATTTCCTTGTTTATTTGGCTACTACTTGTTCATATATGACGATAATTGGAACACTTATTCTGACACATCATTTAGGGAGGAAAACTCAGTGACATCTCAGATGATGACTACGTATTTTTCTGCTTTCATTCCCTCCCCAGATCCCTGGTGCCCCTGACGATGAAGCAGTGCGGATATTTTTAGAATTCGAGAGGGTCGAATCAGCAATTAAAGGTAAGTGTGCAGCTAAATATAAAGAACAGAAAAGTTAAATTTGTGATCTTAACTGTTAAAATTAAAACGTGATGTCTGATGGGAAACCTACATTAACTGTCTTTGTTTGCCTTTTAGCTGTCGTAGATCTGAATGGGAGGTATTTCGGTGGCCGGGTGGTAAAAGCATGTTTCTACAATTTGGATAAGTTCAGAGTCTTGGATTTGGCGGAACAAGTTTGATTTTAAGAACTGGAGCACGAACCACAAGCTCCAAGCCGAGCAGAGGAGGCGACAGCCAGCTCGCGTGCTGTGTGCGCAGGGACTCAGAAGGGCTGCTGAGATGTGTGTTGATTGGTCCCTTTTTTTTTATTTTGTGTTTTTTTAATATAGCATAAAAATCCTTAAAAAAAAAAAATCTGTGTGCCTCTCTGGTTTCTCTCTTTTATTACCACTTTTGAGATGATTACCTTTTTTTGCTAGAATTTCATGATAATTCTCAAGTGCTTCAGTGAGACAGTATTTCTTGCACTAAGAAGTCTAGAAAGTTTTGGAATATAGGATATGCATTAAGCTATTCTTTGCTTTTCTTTCATTTTTTAAAAATTCATTTTAACAAGACCTGCAAGTTACTAAACTGTAGCTTCATAAATTCTATAATAAAGTGTCATCTTGGCAGTCTGCCAAAGGTGAAACGTCTGCTTTCTCTAACAGAGAAGTTCTTGCTGACTCCACTCAGAAAAATCTCTTCACAACCTGAAATCAGGCTGAAGGATTGTGAACCTGCCATGACCTGTTCGGATGAGTCATTTTCGATTAAACTAAGTCAGACTGTAGGGTTTGTGATGGATTGAGGGTAGGGGAATCATGAATCTAGCATTCGTTTGTTTTCAGGGGTTCGAGCATACCCTTAGCGTAGATCAGAAACGACACGTTAACTCAAAACCTCACGGCTGCGTTGTACCTGTGTGCCCGTCCTTCGGAATGGTGGTTCCTTGGGGTCACATTTCTACTGGCAAAATTTACAGTAGTCTTAGTTCTTATACATAGTTTTAAACCATGAAATTCAGCACATCAGTTACTTAAACTGCATTGCCAGTTAATAAAACTCCGGAATTATGGAACATTGTACCATCAGAGAGCAGCGGTACGTGTGGCTTAAAAATTTAGCAGGACCATGAAAAAGGAAACAAATATTCGAGGTTCGTTGCCAGAGCAGGAAGTGTTCTCAGAACATACTTGTGCCTGTGTTCTGTCCCTTGCTTGCCCGAATATTGTATGTGACTTTCCCGAGGCGGCGCCTGTGTTGTCTGTAGGTTGTCACAACCTGGAAATTGTGACTCTTTGAGGGGAGAAAGCGCTCAACGTCACTTTGCGTCCATGGACTTGATTTGGAGACAGGAATATTCTGACCCTTTTTACAAAAGGATTCTCTGTTTTTATTTAACGTAAATAAAAGAATAACATTTCCTCTTCTGTGGTACTTTACTGAGTGAGATTGAGTTGAAACTTGGTGTTCGTGATAAAAGTGCACGTATTCTAGAAAATACGTTTGGGTTAAAGAACGTAAAAGTTACGTAATGGGATGCTCCTTGGGACACGGGAGGTGCCAGCAGCCCCGAAACTCGAATGGGTCTCCCTGGGGCCCTGCTGTGATGCCGCTGGTGCCCAGGCCGTTGGGGCGGCTCCGTGGGATCTGATGGACTCCGATGTTCGTTCGTAGAGCGTGAGCTGCAAACTGCCTTTGACGCCTGCATCGTTACTGCTCTGCTTTATTGTGACGTCATTTATTTAGGTGGCTTTTCCCAACTGTCTCCTGATCAGCAACCAGAAAGATAGATGCAAGTACTTGACACTTAGATGTTTAGGCTCACGGGCTCTTCGGGATTGCTTGCTTCTCCGTCGCCGATCACTTTTAATCATCCGTGACTGCTTTAATCATCTAGTGCATTACTTGCGATGAATTTCTGATAATGGAATAATCTCTATATCTGCAAGATGGTGCTTGAGAAATGTGAAATTAATTTTTTTATATTAACCAAAATTCAAATGAACTTCAACGTGAAAATTTCAATATAAATTAAAAGTTACTGAAGCTACAACATAACCAGGAAGGTCCAGACTGATGGACGCTGGGCACTCGGCCACCTGTGAGCTGCTGGATGCCCTTTGTGCCTGTGAGTTCCCAGCATCAAATTCAGCGCCTCCCTGAGGTAGAGACTGGAAACTCGAGTCCCAGCCTGTGTCGCAGCTAAGGCGGGGAAGGGTGAGCGCCCTGGGCCTCCGCGTGGAGCGGAGCTTGTCCGGGAGCGCCCTCACACTGGAGGGTGGGCACACTTGTCTCGCCTTTGGGGCGGCGTTGGCAGAGACCTCACTACCCCGTAGTGGCACGTGCTGTGGGGCCGCTTGTGTGGCGGGGCAGTCTGAAGCAGTTTCTTAGGTGGGATTCGGGAGTTTTCTTGCTTCATATAAAACCTCAAAGTGTGACGGGCTTGTCAGAAGGTTCCGTTTGCTATTTTTTTGTTATTTGGTTTTGGGGGATTTTTTTGTACTTAACTCTTTTTAAACAAGCCAGAGTGACTTCTCTCATGTGCAACTAAGAACAACTAATTGATTATAAAGAAGTTGATTTCCGGATGACAAACCCTGAAAGAGGGAGGAGGTAGGACGGGAGGACCCCCTGTCCTTGGTTGGTGACACTAGTTCAGACATCTCACCAAGCCGTTGCCGTACTTCAGGGCATGGACCAGACTGGTGTGACGGGGAATGACAGGGACCGCAGGTCCTGGCGTGTGTCCACTCCGCAGGCCACCGTAGTGCTAGGCTGCTCCTGCATATTGCTCCGAGACCGGGTGCCTTGACTGAAAACAGAAAGGCTAACTATGCCTACCCCTTAGGAATATTAGGATCAAACACATCCTAATATTGGATGTGGAGGCTGTGAAGTCCTGCAAACGCGTGATGACGTCAGGCTAAAGGAGACCGGTTTGAAGCAGGGAAGAAGCTGTGGCCTTGCTGAGAGGAGCTGTCTGCAGCCCGGAGTCTCAGTTGGCCGGGAGTTACGAGACAGAGCCCGCTGGTTTGGGGAAACCCCACGACTGAGACATCCGAGGGGCCCAGCTTTCTCAGGAGCTTAGATCGGAGGTTGTGGCCTTGCAAAAATGGAATTACAGATGCCGCTTTCCCACATCAAATGATGGCTTTGAGTTGCCCCAAGACCGTAGTCACAGAGAGGGAGAAAGGGCTGGACAGAGCCCCAGAGCCCACTGCGGGAAGCCGAAGCGCCCTGTGCACAGGCCACAGGCGCGGTCCGCGTGGACCGTGGCTCAGACCGTGAGCTTCGCCGATTCTCCCGCTTTCCTGTCAGGCCCCGCGTTCAGGGTGGACAGCGGGCCTTTTAGCTGTGGCTCTGTGCCACGTGGGACCACGTGTGGGCCCGATCGAGAAAACCGCGTGTCACCGGGACCGGACTGAGCAGCTGGAAGAGACGTGAGGCATTTCCTTAGGGCGGGTGGGTGCCCGAAGGTGCACGCGATGGGGGAGCAGTGAGCGCGGGGCGGGGGGCGAAGGGCCCGACGGCCGACACTGCACCCCAGCGCCCGTTCCCTGACGCCTCCTTTCTGCCCCATGCCCCTGTTCTAAGGGCTGTGAAGATTAAATTCTTACGTGGAGCTGGAAGTGGCCATGTGACATTTCTGGCCAATGAGCTCTTAAGTGGCGACGTAGTTGACGTTTCCTGGGCAGTCTTAGAAATGCTTTTATTTCCGCAGTTAAGCCATGAGCCATTTAGTGAACTTCAGGTGATTCGACGACACTTTGTCCCCCACCCCAACCCTCAGCAAGGGCATATGTGTGCAATACATTAGATTTATTTGTCGCATTCTTCATGTCATCCTGGGGTCCCCAAACCTCCTAAATGAGGTTTTAAAAATGTACATACGTTAAGGTTTACTCTTTGAGCTGTAAAGTTTTATGGCTTTGAGTAGGACTTTAATGTTGCATTCACCATTACTGTATCACGCAGAATGGTTTCACTGTCCCCGAAGAGCACCCCCACGCTGTCCCCAGTCAGGCGCCCCCCACCCCCAACGCCTGGCAGCTACTGCTCTGTCCGCTTCTCCGTCGTTTGGCCTTCTCCAGAATGTCGTACTTGGACTTAACGTCGCCCGCGGCCTTTGCAGACTGGCTCCCGTCACTTAGTGCTGCGTATTTCAGGGTCGCCCGTACCTTTTTGTGGCTCGATAGCTCATTCTTTATCAGTGACTGTTATTCCACTGTCCAGGTGCACCGGTCTGTCCGTTCCTCCGCCGAAGGGCGCCGTGCTCCCTTCCAGCGTGCGGTGACTGAATGTGGCTGCTGCAAACATTCGCGGGCAGGACTTTTGTGGACGTCGGTTTGTACATCAGTGGAGTAAACAGTGCGATCGCTGGATCGCATGGTAGGACTTTGGTTTTCCTTTGCCCACATTTTTAACTCTCCCTGTCCTGGCTGTTTGAAGCACATGAACATTCTCGAATCTCCATCTTTAGGAAAAAAAGTCAAACCCTTGAACTTTGTGAAGTCCCTTACTCCCCGCTGCCCTACTGTTTTTTTTTTTTCAAAACCAGGCTTCTCAAAAAATCAGTCTACTGCCACCTCCTTGCTCGTCACCCCCTGACACTGCACCCCACACATAAGGAATGGGGCTGAGACTGATTGCAAGCTAGCCCTGCAAGGCACCCCACCAGGCCCCCCGCTGCTCCTGCGGAGCTCCGTGCCCCGGCCGCCAGCATCTCTTCACTTCTCTCTCTCGGCCTTTTGTGGCGCTGGCCACTGTTGGCCACTCCCTTCGCGAGGCCTGTGGCCACGCTTCCTGTCGGGTTCCCTGTGCTGCTCAGCCCTCCCCCTCTTCCAGGTGAGTCCGCCTGCCCTCCCAGCCGTCAGTGTCCACTGTGACTAACATGTAGCTTCGTCTCAGCCAGGCCTCATCACAGAACTTCAGATCTGCATGCGACGGCCTGTCAGGCGTCCCCACCCACCTCACACGTGCGCCCCAAACTGTTCACTCTGCCCTTTCCAAACCTGCTGAGCTCTCTGTTTGGAAACGACCACCTTCATCAGACACCTCAGAGTCACCTGGGGTCCCCGCTTTCCCCTCTCGCCCGGCCCAACCCGATGGGGCCTGCGCATTCTGTGTCCTCCCCGCCTGTCACACCAGCCCCGAGCCCCTGGCCTCAGACCCTCCTCATCTCTTGCCTGGAGCGGACTGTGCGCCCGCCTAGTCCCCGTGATCTCATCTCGCACCCCTCAAATCTGCCGACTCGCTCGCTCCCATCGAAAAGGATCTTCCTGCCGTTCCGAACGTTCTGAGCTAGCGGGCCGGGCGGCTGTCCCCAGCCCTGTGCGCGTGCCCACCCCTCCACGCCTGCGCCTTCGTTCCAGCCGTGGGAACCCCGGCCGGTCACCGGAGTGTGCTCACGTTCTTGCCTCTGCCTGGAGGACGGGCCCTCCCCCCGTCCTCCCAGCAGCCACTCTGCACCCAGCGACTTGGTCCTCCTGCAGGGCGGGCCGCAGCTCGAGCCCGCCCCCCACCGCTGGGAAGCGGCAGTGCCCACCCCGCCCTGCTCCCCTCGCCAGGGGACAGGGAGAAGTCGTTCCCAGAGTCCAGCATCTGTGCAGAAGGCCGAGAAAACCCAGTTTGTCCGGGAGCCGGAAGCGGGGGCGCTCAGAAAGTTGTGCCCTCGGGGCAGCGGGAATGGGTGTGTCACATATTCTGACTCAGTCCCAGGGGACAGAGTGGCACAATGAAAACCAAGGCGTAGACGGCCCGGCTGAGAATGATGTCCGGTGTCCTAATAGCATAAGTACTAATTTGTTTTTGGATGTTGCTTTATGACTAACTAGAAAGAATGAGTAGAGGGGGTAGGAGGGGGTTCGAAGGCGAAACTCTTCCATGTTCTAGGAAGGTCAGTGGATTATTAAAATTCTCTTTGCCTCTCCCGTGTTGGATCCTCTGTGCTGGATCCCATGTCTTCATTTTCTCGACCTTTCCTCTATTTTTGGTGGCACTTGTCCTCTAGGAGTTTCCTAAGAGATACGGGAGATGCATTTCTTGAGACTTCGCATCTGAGAATGTCTTAACTCTGTCATCGTACTTAATTGGTATTTGACTAAATATGGAGCTCTCGCTGAAAACCCAGTGCTGCATCGTCTTCCTCCTGCATTGCTGTTGAGAAAACCAATGTCATCCTGTATGATCTGTTCTCTCTGGGAGGTTTTGGAGCCGCTGTTCCTGGGTTTCATGATTAGATGTCTTGGTCAGCATCTTTTCGTTCACGATGCCGGGCACTGGGGATGCACTCTTTCAATCTGCAAATGCGTGTCTTTTGAATTCATATCCCGGAAATTTTCATGTAATATTTCTTTAATACTTTCCTCTCCTTCATTTTATCTTTCTTCAGTTGTATCCCTTTCTGGAGCTTGGATCGGTCATTTTGCTTCTGGATTGGTCTTTCTCTCATTTCTCTCTCATTTACCGACCTCTGATCCGAGGCAATAGGATACAGAAGTGTTTGAGTCCAGGACCAGAACCTTAAGATTCTGGATGTATCCAAATTATGGAGCTGCATGTGTCGTTTTGTTTTTTAAACCAGGATGTGCTAAAGATTTTAGATCTTTTGAAGCCCCATGTGCGTAACATGGCATTTTTATACAGCGTGCACGTCTATCGACAGTGGGGAAAAGGTGGCCGTTCCCCACCGAGCAGTCCCCCCAGGAGCTCACCGCTCTCACTCAGTGGTCAGTGACTGGGCCCCACTGTCTGCTGGGTGAGGAGCAGCTCACAGACCCTGCTCTGGGGACAAGCATCGCTCGGTACATTTCCTTCGTTTCTGTTACCAGCGAGACAGTCATAAAACAGGTTTAACGTTTTGAAAGTAATCCAAAACTTTTTTTTTTTTTTTGCAAGCGTGAGAAAGGGAATGATCAGGGAGATATTTTACGGGTAGAGTGTCTTGGGTCCATACAACTACGATGACAGAAGGATGGTGTCATCGCTTTGTTGTCACGGGGCCTGCAGACACTTTTACATGTTTCCGGATGCCAGCTCCTTCCGGGTTTGGTGACAGCTGAGTCTTTTTCCTTAGCAACCATCTTCTCCCTTCCCCTGCACTCCCACGCGATGTTAAAAACACCTCTCTCGTCTTACCCTCTTCCTGTGGCTCCTTCCTCCCGTCACTTAAGCGTCCTGACTAAGCAGCGAACACACACAGTTTTCGAAGTTTCTGATAAGCCGAGGCACTGTCCCCACGGACGGGCTTGTCACGGAGCCCGTGGGGCAGGCGTGGGGCTTGCTGAGGCCAGAGCTTACGTGGAGAGGGGACATGGGTCCACAATTATGGAGTTGCCGAGGGAATTTTATTACTGAATTCTCTTAGAAAAACAGAAACAAAAGGAATCGAAGCCTGAAAACTTGGCAAAAAATCTTAAGTTGGTGAAGACACACTTCACAGTGACTTGCAATAGTGTTTTTAGGGTCATAATTGTGAACTGAGGAACGAAATCCTGCTGACCCTGTATCACTTCGGAGATAAACTGATGGCAAGTCAGGAAACCATCCTAGACGAGCACGGACGTGGGTACTTTATGAGAAGCCAGTGGCACTGAGTCATTCTAAGCTGAATTTTACACAATATCACCAAATTTAGATCGAAAAGTAATTCGCGGGCTGTGATTTCTATTTTCAATTTTTAATTTTAATTTTTGTCGAAATAGTACATGCACGTAATTTTATAAGGTCGACCAAGTGCCGAAAGACTCATGGCAAATTAGAACAGCCCTCTGCCCAACGAGTCCTATTCCTCAAAGGAAAAGGCACGGGACTCTTGTAGCTGCCTTTTTATGGCATGTATTTCTGTTCCTAACTCAGTTGCTCATAATGCTGTTTCTTGATTTATTATTTTTAAACATTTTTCTAATGATTTTCTGTTATGGGAGACGAGGGTTTAGCTCTCAACCCAACTCTCCCGTCCCATTTTTCCTCCCCAATTCTTCTAATGTATTTACATCGAAATTTTGTGTTCAAGCAACAGTCACTGCTAACTTACTGGTACATAAATATGAGTCACTTATGATCCAGGTAGTAGGCTATGATTATTTTCTTATATAACTAACTTTTGGGTTTTCCTCAAGTAAATGACAATCGCCCAGTTTAAAAAAAATTGTTTCGTGAACGTGCTTAAACTTTTTCAGTTTTTTCCTCCTTCCCTTGGTTTTTACCTGCCATTCTGTATTTTCTCCTCAGGTCAGGTGTATCAGCTAGTCCGTCAGCTTTGTCTTTTCCGGAGACCGTCCCCCTCAGCGCTCTGGCCCTGTGCCCCTGTTGGACTCGTCACTTTCTCAGCCGCTGTACCTTGTCATCTAGTGACCTCCCGGGACTGTCTTTCCTTGTCGGGTCCCTTATCTTGAGTGACGTCTTCTGTGTTCTCGCTTTAACAAAGTCTTTCCCTTAGGAACTTCGTGAGAATTTTGTTGGTTTTCGTATGTCTGAAAATGTTTTTATTCTGCCCGCATCCTCGATTTCTCTACTTAGGTGTGGCCGGGCTCGAAACCGTCTTCCGTCAGCCTTCTGAGATGTTTGTTACTCCCGTTTTATTTTAGTTCTTATGGTCGAGGTCAGGAGTCTGGGGCACCTCTGATTCTTTCATATGACACGTCTTTTTCTCTCTGGAAATGTTTGGGGATCTTTTCTTCATTCCCAGTGTTCAGAAATGTCATGATGTGTTGGCCCGTTCAGGCTAGAGGCTGTGCCTTTAAGTTCTGGGGGATTAATCATGTATTGTGTATTATTATTGCACCATCATTTAGTTTTCTGGTTTTTTTGTTTTTTGTTTTTTTCCCCCGAAACTCTGATTAATCAAATATTGGATGTTAAACTCTTGTCGAGATGTTATTTTGATGTATTTCTCTCTCTCTCTCTCTCTCTTTGTGAACATGGCATCCTGGTATTTCCTTTTCATCCCTATATTTCTCTTTGTGGCTATCTCGTGAGGTTTTGTTGTTGTTGTTGTTGTTGTTGTTGTTATTATGTCAACAAATATTTACTGAGCAGCTTCTGTGTACAGGCAGTTGTCTAAGAACTTGAAATATACATGTATGTGGCCAAGATAAACAACCAAAGAAATAATGAGACAAGCCACCCGACTGTGGCACGTTGCTGGTTGCCTAGCCTGATATTACACTCATGACCTCGTTCCTTAGAGACCTCCAGGTTCCAACTGGACACAGAGCTGTCCCAGAAAAAGCTACATTGCCCAGCCGGTGTCCTGGAGGTGAGCTGCGGTCACCCCTATTTAATTCAGCAAACCTGTTTTAACTCCCCGATGTCAGTCTGAGCCTAGACTATACCCTGTGTGGAGTCAGCGCCCTCACGCCCGAGCTGCCCCGACTCTCCTTCCTCAGCCCGACAAAGCCCCTCATGCCTGCCCCTCTCCATCCCCACTTCTCACCATCCCCGACCCCTGACCCCGGCCTGCTCCAGGGCCCCCCCCCGCTGAGCTTGCCCTAGCTGTTCAGCCTCCTGGGGCTTCAAGGCATCTGCCCCACCTCACCGTAGATAATTTCCTCTTATTCTTCAGGTTTACGGCTTCGGTCGTTGGTGCCTGCTGACGGCGACGTCTACCTGTCTGTACACTGACGTGTGTACACGCGTGCATGGGAGCGTACTGCGTGCTCCGCGTGGGCTCCGTTAAGCTGTATCGCGGCGCCAGACATGCTGGAGATGTCTGTGCCCACCGGACTGTGAAAGTCACAGGTGCAGCAAGCACCCCTCCTGCCAATGGGGCCCGTGCCAGCTGGCACACGGCAGGCTCTCTGCCGTCTGTGTAATGAATGAAAGACCACTTCTCTGAGCTCTCAACATTTCGGTATGACTTTTGGACAAATAATTATTCTTGGCCTTTTTTTTTTTTTTTTTAATCAGTAAGTTAAGGCTTGTGATGTTTTAAGATAATGATATGTATCGATGAACTCAAGGAACACGTTTGGTTTTATTTTTAAAAATTTTTGCAGAGTCCTAACCCCTGCCATCACTTAAAAAAACGGGTTTTTATACCTAAGTGGACATTTGAAGTGTGGCAGTGACTCACCTGAAGCGTTAACGTGATTGAAAACTGGGAGATCACTATTGGAAAACAAGAAACTTGACTACAAGTTTGGCCACATTGTCCTCGGTTCATTGTTGCTGCCGACGGGCGGTGACGGCCTAGGCCGTCAGCAGAGGCTGCGTTTGCTCTTCAATTTGGCACTTGGCCGTCAACACGAGATGCAGCAAAGAGCAAGGATCTCGTCAGATGCACTAAAAGCACCTCTGGCCTGGTTAACTTGCATGGCGAGTTCCCAGCCAAAGCCTCGTTGACATTTTGTTTTTGGAGCTGATGCAGCCACGTATCTGAAATTGGGGCCTGTAAAAGGCGTCACTACCGACCCCACTGTGGCCAGCTCTAAAACACACTCCCAGGTAGCACGCTGAGCTTTGTTTCTGGGGTGGCCCACAGGTTCCTTGCCCACAGTGGCAGGGTCGGGGTGGATAGAGAGGGGAGAGGGCGAGGAGGGAAGATGGACCAAGAATGAAAGCGACCTCCGCAGTGGAAAGTACGCTCTGGGTGAGCTTATGAGTCAGGCTTCCTGCTCTGCCTTCCTCGCCACACGTTGAATTTTCAACAAATCGTAGAGCAAGGTGGTCACAGAGGACACTGCTGGCTGTCAGCGGGAGGGGCAGAGGAAGATTCTGGACATAGCAGAGCCGGCCATGGGACTCTTTACCTCCTCTAAATCGGTGGGGAATATGTCAGCCATCTGTCAGAAAGCTGCGCAGGGCCCGAGTGAACAGTGACATCAGAGCGAAACGGGGACAGCCGTGCGTTCTGCGTGATCGGCCCACAGGTTGGGTTAGGCCAGACGAGAGAGAGAACAGTAGCTGTAACCGTTTCCCGGAGTTGCCATGGCGAGTGGCCACGAACCAGGCGGCTTAAAGCACAGACCGCTTCTCTCACAGCTCCGGACGCTGCAGATCTGAAGACAGGGCTCGGCAGGGCCGCACGCCCTCCGAAGGCCCCGGGGGCCCGTGCTTCTTGCCCCTGCCAAGCTCCTGGCGGTTGCTGGCCATCCTTGGCCTTTCCTGCCTTACAGGTGTGTCGCTCCGATGGCCGTCACACACTGTTCTGTTTCAGTGTCTCTTTTCTTCTAAGGACACCAGGCGTATCGAATTTCGGGCCCATCCTAACTAACCCAGTGTGACCTCCTCTTGACTAACTACATTCACAAAGACACAACTGCCAAATAAGGTCATATCTTCAGGTTCTGGAAAGGACAAAAAGTTGGGTGGCACATGGTCCAACCCGGTACAGTAGCTTAAATTAGAGAGCGTTCGCGCCCCGTCCAGCAAAGTTCCGGGATAAGCAGGCCAGAGGTGGCCAGGTGCCATCTATGTCTCTGCCCTGCCATCCTCAGCACACGCCCGCCACTTCACGGTCTGTGGAGGCTGCTCACGCTCCATCCATCACACCTGCCTTCCACAGGGGAAAGAAGGGTGGAAGAAAAGTGTGAGGTACACGCCAGCTGCTCCTTCATCCCGCGAGACGGTATTTCTGCTCGCATCCCGTGGGACAGACTTTGTCAAACGTGTGGCTAGCCGCAAAGGAGCCTGGGCATGGAGCCTTTTCTCAGACAGCTTTGTGTCTCCCTAACACTTGGAAGTCCTCTTCCTGAGGAAAAGCGTGAACGGACATTCGATAGGCCACCGGAAATCTCCCACGGTCCGGGGGCTTGTCTTATTGTCCCCCACGACATGTAAAGAACATAGTTTCTTAAATGAAGCTCCAAGAGTGACTGCGCTTATTACATGATTTTCTAGACGTCGCGATGGTCTTTTCTCTTAAGGAGTCCATCAGTGTCATCATCTTCACTTTGGCTCACGGTCTCTGACTCACTATGCTCGTTTCTCCGTCCCCTTAACGTCCCCGCCAAGGTGAGCTTCCTCCCGACAAAGGTCGCGTCTCTCTCTCGAGCTTTTCTTACGTGTCCGTCTTCTCTGAAGCCTTGACAGCACGGACAGTTGTCCCTGCCCTGCCAAGCGTCATACTTCGGCGTGCCTGGTCAAGGAGGCTCACGGGAGGTAGGGAGGCCTTAGTCACTTCTCGGCTCCAATCCGGAACGTGGGAGGTGGGTAAGGGGACAGGAACACGGAGCTGGACACGGTGCCCGGGGCGGGCAGGGCACCCGTGGTTGTCACGCTCGCGTCCACTCCTTCTCCCGGAGTATGACGCATTTGGAACAACAGGGCAGCGTGCAGGATGGCCATCGCTTGAGAGCTTCTAACCGAGGAGTTCATCCTCTTCTTTGAGGAAATCAAAACTCATCCTTCTCACTTTTAATAAAGACTCGGATTCTCCGTAGACTGCATAATGGACAGTTGCTTATCGAACTCGGGAATGCATCCATCTCAGCAATAAGGGTGGTTTCTAATTTCCACACTTCGCTACCCCTCACCGATTGTATTATTTTTATGCCCATGACTATGTGCAAGAAAAAGGGCAATACTTTTCTTTCCTCCAAGTGATGAAGACAACTGCCTATTTTCTGACAAAAATAAACCTTCCTCCTCACATGTCCTTCTAAACAGCCAGACCCCTTTGACTAATGACGGACCTTTCGGGCAGACCCAGAAATTATTTCCAAGGACGGAAACAGCATTTCAAAGGGGCAGTGCCATCAGACCCACTGTGCCGTCCGGTGGCCCTTAGCAAGCTTGTTCGTGTTGAAACAGCCCATCTTCCCAGGGCTTGAAGGAGAGGATTAAGAGGCTGGATTAAGATGTTGAACTTCTTTTCGAAAGAAGTCAATTTGGAAATATGGGGCGTAGGGGGACTAGCGACATAACTCGCTTTTTCCGGTGTTAAGCCATATATCTGCTCATCTACACAGCATGTCATTTAAGCCAGATTATGTAATGTATTTGTTGACTGGGCAGGTTGGGAAATATTCGGAGCAATTATGTAATTGTATAGCAGTTAACCCCTGAAGAAGGAATTAGTAAATGCTTCCTATTCTGTTAGGCGCTATGATCAAGTTTTTAAAATGTAATTGAGTTAATTAACGTAGATGTGGGATTTAAACGAAAAGGGGTAATTTTATTAAGACTATAAGCAGTATGGGAACATTTTAGAGAACTTAAGATTTTTCACATTAAGAACTTGGGGAGGCTCGTGAGCAAACCGAAGAAGTATAAAGCATAAAGTATTAACTTCGTAAAAGCCGTTAAGTCGGTTTAGTAACTAGGTTTCTGAATGGGACCAGTTGTCAAGGCTTCCCTTAACAGTGGCTGTTAAATTTCAATATATTTTATAAAATAAAGTTATAAGTAGAATAATGCAGTTTTAAGTTAAACCTAAAAGCTTAAGGAAAACCTAAATTTTCGAATTCGAATAAAATAAATATTAATTAACAAGAATTCCAAGCAGTCTTTTGTATCCGTAAAAGCCATCCTCAATTTATGGTAAAAATATGTTTGTCTAATATTAGAAATTAAATCCTTTTTTTAAGCAGCCATTTGCTAGTTACATTTTGCCAAGGAGTAACATTCTCTGCATTTTACAGATGGGGAAACGGAGGCCGAGGACAAAAGCGGTGCCCGAGGGGGGCAGCCGCAGACAGAACGAGAGTCGGGGCTGGCCCTGGTCACGTGTCTCTACCTCGCCGCCACCAGCCTGGGCCGTCCGCGGTGTCGTGGGCCTCTGAAGCGCCCTTATCACGGGCGAAAGCGAAACCCCACAATGGAGAATGGCCCTCATCTCAGAAGTGATCACGTGAGTAATTCGAAGTCCCTCCGACCCCTCGTGTCCCTGTTGGGCGTCATATTCTAGGACCACGTGGCTGTGGGAAGCTACCGCTCGGCCCGAGAAGTTTAGCCGGACTTCTGGGAGAGGCGGCCTGGCCCCTCAGTCGTTAAGGCTAAACACACTGGACGAATGGCCCTCAGTCCTCTGAGGACCGTGACATCCTGCTTGTAGGACAACGACCAAGGAGAGAACAGAGCTCCCTGGAGAAGGGCAGTGTGACACCGTGAGAACAGTGACATGGGTCAAGGGGGCTTGGACTGGAGTCTCTGCTCTGCCTCTGTCTGGCCGAGCGAGCAGGGCAAGCCACCTCCTCCAGCTGAGGCCAGCTTTGTTATTGGCGGGGAGGGCTCATGCTTCTGCTGGAGGCAGAAATCGTCAGGGCGCCATGAAAACACGCATGAAAGCTCTTTGCGACATTAAAGGAAATTGGCCCACGCAGGAGCGGGCTGACGAGCAGGCTGGTTTTCAGTCGCTTAGGGCTCTGATATTTCCAGTGGCTCCATCCACGATGCAAGCCCAGCCTTGGGCTCAGCGGGCCTCAGAGGCCAAATCGAACCCCACGAGCAGCTCGCAAAGGCCTCCCGCTGACGGGAGCCTCACTTCTGAAGGAAGGGGTAGCTCTCCCCAGCCAGCGGACACCCTGTCCCTTGGGCGTGTTCCCAACTGCCCCGTCTACCTGCTCGTAGCTGAACATTAAACACAATCACACTGTTCTCCCGTTGGGGACATTCATCAAGGATTTGGAAAGACTGTCTCCTAGAGACTAAGTCAACTTAAAGGAGGAGAGAGGATAGCACAGCCCGGGGCACACACAGGGGGAGCCCTTAAATGGGGGGTTGCTAGGAGCGAAGGACCCACCCCTAGCTCGGCCAGGTCAGCCACACCCCCGCTGCGGGCAGCCCGTCCGCCCTGGCCTAAGCCGGCAGCCAGTTCCTGCCCCATCCTGCAGTGGTTTAGGAAGTTCGTCTCTGCTGGGCAGGGCCTTCTTACAGGACCCAGGATTCCTGGGCCTGGCCCACGAGTCTTTCCCAGCTGTCAGTGAAACACTAATCCAGGCGCAGCCGTGGAGAGAATTCGCAGATGTAGTTAAGGTCCCAAATCAGTTGCCGGGTTCCTTCAGGCAGAGAGTTTTCTCCAGCTGGTTCCAAGAGATGACTGATCAAAGCATGAGAAGGACTCAGCCTGCCCTGGCTGACTCAAAGATG
>NW_011889294.1:106623-108731 GCF_000151845.1 Pteropus vampyrus | reverse complement strand
ACCCCAGAAGTAGCCTCTTGTTGCTTCCAGCTCTACTAATATTAATGCTACTAATAACGGCAGCTACCTGTTATTGACCACTTGCGCTCCAGGCAAATGTGATTTCATCACATCCTACAACAATCCATGAAAACACATTTTCCTCGTTTTGTGGACAAAATATGGAGGGTCCAGAGGATGTGTCACACAGCACAGGAAGCGGCACAGCAGGCCTCTCAGGCATGTTCTCTCCCCACCCTGCTCTTCCCATGCACCCTGCCCCGAGGCTGGCTGTAGGTCCGCCTTTGGGCAAGCCCCTGAGAGCTGGGAAGCTTAAGGCAGCAGGAGCTTCAAACCCCCTGGACCATACACGCTGGTGGGCACGGCTGCGGGGTGGCCAGTGCTGGACTCTCCACACTGGGGAGTCTGGAAGGGGGGCGGTTGGGGCCATCAAGTACATTGCGGGCCCAGCTGGGCTCCGCTTCCTGACCCCGTTGAAAGGTTCTCAGGTCCTCCTTTGGCCCGGAACCCCTTCATCGGAGACAAAGCCTTACGTTTGATAACTAGAGAGGGAAGGCTGGAAAATGCAAACGTCTGACTAGCTGGCTGACGAAAGGCTGTGGTCGGGACCAGCTTCCGAGGGGGGCGCCCGATCTCTTTGTGTTTGAGAGCATGAGCCTCCTGCCTGGGAAGGGGCCCTCTTTTTCCTGGAGTGAGGCAAACAGACTGGCCCTGGGCCCTTCCTGTCTGCAAGAGCCTGGGGCACGGAGGCACTCGGTGGTGGGTGCGGGGAGAAGGGGTCCCTGCTCTGGTTCCAGGGAGCTCCAGGCTCTGCCCCAGGCCCCCCACCCCTCCCCGCCCTCACCTCACAGCTGAGTCCCACCTTCCCTTGGGTTCTCCAAGTGCCAGCTGGAACTGAGAGAACCGGCAGCATCTGGATCACCTAAGGGCCTTGATGGAAATCTAACTCTTGGGCTCCACCCTAGACTTACTGAATCCGACGCGGACTGAGGTCCAGGGATGTGTTCAAGCAGCTCAGCCGTCTGCTCGCCCGCCCACGAGCTTGAGTGCCTCTGTCATCGGGGCCTCAGATGGCCAGCTCAAGCTACCGATGGTGACTGTGCCACACTGACCAACGGGGACCCGAATAAACTGGGAGGAAGACCTGAGCCTGGCCAGGCAACCCTCAGAGTTTTCTCCAGATTCTAGCAATTACACTAGATTTTTTTAAAATTTATTTTTAATTAGGTTTTTCTTTTTTTGGTGACACTGGTTAATGAAATCCAGTTAAGTTTCATGTGCACAATAGTTAGATTTCTGGCACCACAGAGTTGACCCCCTGTGCACCGTCTGCCTCCCCCCCACCCCCCACCTCCGATAACCCCCCATCTCTGCTGTCCATGTCCATGAGTCTCTGTTTGTCCTGTTCGTTTGTTGCTTTTAGTTTACTATCCCACGTATGAGTGATACCATGTGGTTTTCAACTTTTTCTGCCTGGCCCATTTCGCTGAGCATGATTATCTCGAGATCCATCCATGTCGTCGCAAATGGCATGAGCCTCCTGCCTGGGAAGAGGCTCGCAAATGGCAGTTATTGCATCTCTTTTAATGGCCGATAGGCTAGATTTTTAAAACACTTGGCTGAGCTAGGAGCTTTGATGTGGGACAGGAGCAGTGTTAAAGCAACAGTCTCCTAGCCTGGGAACAGAACTGTCAGCCGCCGCAGCTGCGGGCGTGGCGAACGACAAGGAAGTCCCCGGTTTGTGACTCACGCTAAGCCGTTGGCAGGGCCCGGGAGCACGTTCTCAGTTCAGAGTTGCTCCGTATCTTTCCTCCGCTTTGGGCACCCAGAGGGCCATGTCCCCCTTGGGACAGGTACCCGCCGTGTGAGTCAGGGCTTCAGCAAATCCAGTCGACCCTGCCTCTTCTCTCTGTGTGAGCTTGCCTCCACCGGTCCCTCCCGTCTGCGAGGGACAGACAGAAACACACTCTTAGATGCTGACACCACCCCTCGTCGGGTGATTCCGATCGGAGCGAAGGCGCGGATGGTCCAGGATCAACAGCAGCAGTCCGAGGGGGCTGCTCCCCGAGCAGGGGCAGAAGCGAGACAGGCTCGCGTGAGTCTCACGT
>NW_011889294.1:94961-103623 GCF_000151845.1 Pteropus vampyrus | reverse complement strand
CCTGTTGGCCTTTGTCCCTTCAACAGAGGTTGCTAAGAGGCCATTCCAAGCTCCTGGTTGTTAAAGGGACGTGGTGGCACTCCCTCTCCCGCTGGGGACAGCAAGAAGGGCGGAGACAGCCCAGAACAGGAACCATGAGTTCTATTCCATCCTCGTTCAGCTGATGACGTTCAGTCCCACGGTCACTGTCCTCAATGTCCCCATTATTCCATATATAACATGGCCACCTTGTCCCTGGAGGTTCTCAGAGCCCCACCCCCTGCCCCCCATTTAACCGCAGTGTGAACCGTCATTTCTCTGGTGAGTACATCACTTCCCCTGCCCACTGTGTCCTTGTGGTTTCTGGTGGCAGACTCCTAAAAGGCAGGCATCTGTTTACTTGTCACAGCCCTCAGGGGAGCCTTGGGCATCACGGATTAAACAACTGGGTGCCTAAACGGTTTTTATAGAAGAAGATTTCACTATGAAAGCCTCTTCGCGTGCATTATTACATCATATGGGACAAAGCATTTGCACACCGCCAAGCTTGTCAAGCTTTGTTATTTGTTTGTTTTTAATCGGAAGAGAACTTTGCTGCATGAAGAGGAAAATATCGTCCCTCCACTTGTGGTTGCTGACTCCCGGAGGTTTCGGGGCGTGAGAAACAGTGGTTGGGGTTGTGGACGCTTCGGCATGAGAAACAGTGGTTGGGGTTCTGGGTGCTTCGGGGAGTCCCCACTCCCCTGAGAGTGACCCCCTGTTTAGACGTGAGCACCCGTGGAGGTTACAGGGGACTGGTTTGATATCGGGAAGGGACATCATCTGGAGCCGCCCGGAGGTGAGACACTGCCTGCGAGGGGGTGCGCAGCACCCCGTTCCTGCGGCTGTCAGCTGGTGGAGGTGTCAGTGGACATTCGCTTTTATGTTTTTTTTTTGAACTTTGAACCATCTGAATGTCTTAACTATTCAAAAAAGTAATTTAAAAAATCGGAAACGAAAAGACTTTGCTGTTCTTGCCCCAAAATGAAGAGAAGCTGATGGAGGACTTCCTCCTAGCTGGCCTTCTGGAAAGTCAGTTGACTGCTAATTCCCTTCCCATGCTGTGTTTCTGTGACTTTGGGGGCTGTTTGGCCAGGGGCCTGGGAGGTACGCTTGGCACCTCCCACGGGGCACATTGCCAAGAGTTTAGTAAAGGGATCTGGGTACGGCGCAGGAACGCACGGGAGACAGTGCAGAACCCCGGGCATCACCACCCAGGCCGGGAAGGGTGAGAGGCCAGCAGTCCCTGGAGAGTGGCCTGACTGAGCCCGAGCTTCCCCGAGGACGCAGGCAGCTTGGGGCCCTGCAGAGAGCAGCCTGGGAGGACCTCCGAGCTCAGGGCACTGAAAGCCGGGACCACCGCTGTCCGCACAGCTGGCTGGATTGACCTTCCAGGAGGGCAGACCCGGTTGGACCTCGGCTGCAGGTCTGGGACCCCACATTCAGGGGCGGAATCGATGTCTAATCAGTCGGAACCCAGCGGCCGCGTGCCACGTCATTCATTCACTCACTCGCTCATGCGTCGGCGCATTCTCCAGACCGGGTGGCTTGCTGTGTGCCGGGCGCATGCGCGGTGCTGGGCGTGTAGCAGACTTGGCGATTCTGTGCCTGCAGCCGGGCCTTGCGGCCGCTCCATCATGATCCACAGGCTGTGATAGTGTCAGGCGGGAGCCACGTGGCGAGGGTGGAGTGAATGGTGATGGCTGGGACTGGCCGGGGCACAGCGGGCAGCGACCTTCCCCGCTGGCAGGCGAGGATGCAGTGTGAGGCTGAGTTCACGCTCGCATCTCCTTGACCGCTCCAGGGTGATGGTGGCTACGGCAGGGGACAGAGCTGGACCCTCGGCCCAGATGCTGGGAGAGGGAGGTTCGAGATTGGTTTGAGTAAGGAGAAGGAAGTGTCCTTGTGAGAACCGTGAAGGGACTTTGTGGGAACAAAGGGGAGGAAAAACTAGACTCGGGGGAGGAAGGTCATGGGGTGGGGGGTGAAGGGACCTGGGGGCGGTTCTTCCTGAGGAGCAGAGAGCCTTGGAAATCCAATAGATGGGCCGTTTTTCAGGCGATTTAGGGGTGGCTCTGCTCCGACAATGGGGCGTGACTAAATTCTCGAGTTCCCTTTCGGGTTGAGAGGCCTATAAAAATCTTCAGACACAGCCGTGTCCCAGGTGTCCCCGCACATCCCCGCCTTCTGAAGGGACGAGGGGACTAGCGGGCGGAGGGTCTAGTGGTCAATAACAATAAGAGGCCAAACCAGCACTCACTGAGCACCTCCCAGGTCCTGGGTGGCGGGCTCAGGCCGGACGTGTGTTCATCTGCCCTCACAAGTGCCCGCATCGGAAGGATGAAGGACGTGAGGCTTAGGGAGGTCATGGACCGCGTCCGAGTTCTCTCATCCAGTTGCGTGCTGAACGGCTGGGGCCACGACATCTGTGTTCTGCCTTTCCAGGGCAGACCAGGATGACATGGCGTATGGCACGATATGTGAGGTGATATGGCGTGTGTCGGGCCTGCACGTGGGGATAGCCGGCCCTCTGCCTCTTGCGAGGGGACCCCGGGCCACTGCTGTCCGGTGCCGAGTGTGTGACCCTGTCGAGCGTCGTGGGGATGGTAGGCCAGCGGGTGTCAGGGCACAGCTGCGTGGTGCACTGATCGTCCCGTGCTGGGTACACGGTCCCAGGGATGCCTGGGGAGCACAGGGTAGGACAGGTTATGCCATCGAGGGGGACGCAGCTCCTTCGGAACTCCTGCAGGTCAGCCGCTTGCAGCAGGAGCTCTGCGGAAAATAAGTCGGCACTCTCGGACCCGCACCCAGGACCTGCCCTTCCTTTATCTCCCCAGGGGGGCGCAGAGAGCCGACCCTGAACAGACACTCTCCGGGGGGAGCTGGGCTGGCCCCGGCTTCTCCCCTCACTCTTTTGAGCTCTGGTGCGGGGCTGGGCGCCACTGTCCGGTCTGGGCGTCTGCACAGGCTGGCCGCGTTCTGGGGTGCCCTTTCCTCTCTCGGGGCCTCCCAGCTTACTGGGTGAGAACAGGGCCCCCAGGCTACTCCAGAGCTCTGCTCCTGACAGGACTGCAGCCCGTTCCCCGAGGAGGGGGACATCGGCTTCGGGAAGCACCGGCCACCCAGCTGAGCCAGCTCGGTTTCCCACCCAGACCTTGTGTCTCCGCGGTTAACCTTGCAAAGCCTCAGCTGACACTGTCTTTCTTCGCAGGCCTTTTGTCACTGAGCTGCGCCCTCCTAATGCGCTCCCATTACTCCTTAGAGCGCATTCTGCACCGGGGTCACGGGTGTTCCTCAGCGTCCAACAGTGGCCAGCCTAGGGCCACCCTGTGTCCTTATACCTGTCGCTTCCTCCTACATCCTCCCCTGTCCTCGGACCCAGCCACACCTTCCCAAGCGCCTGGACCCCTTCACGCAATGTTTACACATGCACATGCACACTTAGGCCCTGCTCAAGTTCAAGTCTTCTCTGCCCCCTCTTCCGTCTCCTCTATGCGGATGGGGCTCTTGCAGGTACATCCTGTCCCATAACCAGAGTTTTGAACTTGTCCTCGAAATGCTTCCTGCACTGGATGGTCACGCATTAGCTGTTTGCAGGGCGTCTCTCTCTCACACTTATGCGGGGCCATGTGGAAGCAAGTGCCTCATGAATCCGTGTGCTTCATTCACTCGCTCACTCCTCAGTGTGGTGACCACAAGTGCAGTCTGCGTGCTGGCTGGCCCAGGCCCGGGGGTCGTCGTGTGCAGGTGGGCTTTCTCCTTGTTCATCGGGGGCTCATGAGTGCTCAGGAGCTGTAGATCTGGGAGGAGCTCCGGCATCCATCACGTTCTTACATCCTCTGCAGAATCGTGAGGCTGTCCCTTAACTTCACGGGCCATTGCGACCATCCTGGGCCTTCATCTCTGTCCTTCCTCTTTCCTCCCTGTCCTCAGCCGATCCACAGGCGGCGTGGGAAACAGCGCCTCGCCAGTCGTATTTAAGTATCTAAGTATTCGCAGTGAAAGCTGTATAAGAAGAGCAAGGTGCGGGGAAGAGGTCACGATAGGGCCGGGGCGGGGTAGGGGGCCCCCCAGCTCTCACCCTGCCCGCACTTCTGCAGCTGTGGTCCATGTGATGTAAGAGCCCAGGTCAACATTCGCTGGTCCCCAGCACGGTGGCTCCCAGGTGACTGCACGCGGGACGCTCACTTATTCTGCCTGAACGTGGCCCTGTTTACAGATCTGTTGGTCTCTAAGTATTCATTAATGCCTTGTTGGGGCGGTTCTAAGAGCAGCCCCGGCAGGTACCCACAGGCAGTAGAAGTGGTGGCATGGGAATCTTTGGGGTGCAGGCGTGCGCCTCGTTAGAAATGGGATTTGTAAAAAACATGAGTCTGGGAGCTCGGAGACCAGCAGCGACATGCCCAGCAGTGTCAGTAACTGGCTCGGCGATCTCAAGTAAGCCACTCAAGAGTTCTCGGCCTCAGTTTACCCATCTGTACAAGAAGGGGGTGAAGTCGGTCGCTGAGCAGATGTGGCGGCTGGCCACGTCTGTCTGCCGGCACCTGCCTTCCCGCGCTGCCAGCACAGCTGCTTCCCTTAGTGCTCCCATCACGCCACAAACAGCTGTCCGTCCCCTGGTGGAGCAGGTGCGCGTGAAGTGCTGAGCGTGCAGCCTCGAGCAAGACAGATGCGCCTGCCTCCGTGGGGCAGACGGCAGCACACAGACGTACGCAGATCCACGAGCAAACACAGAGCGCCTGAGCGCAGTCGAGAAAGCCAAGCAGGACGGGGGAGGGGAGTGGGGCTGTTTGAGGTAGAGGCAGGACGGTCGCTGAGAGGTGACCTACAGAAGGGAGCGGGGAGTGGCTGTGTGATGTCTCAGGTGAGCACTTCAGCAGGGGGTGAAGTCTGTGCGCTGAGGGATGGAGGCCAGGGAGGCTGGAGCGGGAGTGAGTGTGGAGCAGGTTCAGAAAGGCAGGGGGCGGGCCGTGGAGGTCAAGGCCATCCTAGGGCTTGGCCACTTCCTCCCAGGGATGTGGCTGCCCTGGAAGGTGACAGGGGCAAAGCCGGGAGATCAGGCTTCCTTGGGGGGAGGCGGTGAGTCCAGCGGCTTCAGTCAGGCTGGTGGCGGGCAGACCCGCTCAGCCTGGTTGCCCCATCTTAGGATGGAAAGTCGTGAGACCCAGCACCCTCAGTCCCCTGCAAACCAGCTGGGCCCCGCGCCATCGCGATGACAGCTACATGGCCTCATTTTGGAGACTTTGGTTTTAAACCTCATTAGTGTTTGAACGACAGAAAGAAAGGATCCAGTTTAACGTTATGGCCCTGGGCTATAGACTTAGACCGCGTCAGCTATGTTTCAAAGCGCGTCTACAACAGACGTGTTTCAAAATCAACCCGAGTGTTATTTTATCAGCTTGCTACGTCATAACGGTAAAGAGATCTGAATCTGCAGGTTGCCTGGTTTCCGTGTGAGAGAATCTAAAACTTGAATGTCATCCTTGTATAATGAAAATGAGTCAGTTAGTGGCTAGTTTACCATGAATCATGTTGGCTGTTGTTACATCATTTCTTGGATATAAATGGACAAGAAATGGAATCCGGGGTAAGCTGAAATCATGTTGTGTGCAAATCCTGGACTATAGAAAAGTGTTTCATTCAAAGCCATTGGAATGAAGCAAAAGGTCATGTTGTCACTACGGCTTTATAGGATATTGATTTCTTAACCTTATGAAACTTGAGAATATTTATTTTGGAATGCATACCAGTAAGTAACATACGACATGACAGGAAAATCATAACCCATTCTGTGGGAGAACCAGCTGTACTGAGCAAGGACACAGTCCTTTTTCTGGCTTCTGTTCAAAGTAACTGAATGACTGGGAAAACCTTTTAAAAATCAGACAGCGTGTAACATAAGATAAGGAAATAAACGAATCTGACCTCTTCAGTGACCAGGAAAGCACAGCCGGAGGCCACAGTGGGGGACAATTTTAGCCCTGTCTGGTTGGCAAAAAGGCAGTGTGGGCGACAGCTGTGGCGGGCGTGCACATGGGTCCGTGTGCCTTGGGATCACCTCGTGGAGGAGAAATTCACATATCCCAGCACCAGATGTGCCATTCCCAGGTGCCTCGCTGAGGGAAACTCCTGCACAGGTGACATTCACAGCAGTGCTCTGATAGGACACTTTTAAACAGCCGAATGCCTGGGGGACAGCAGGAGAGCAGTTGATTCTTAGTTTAGTCAACAATGGAACATGGTAAGGCAGTCTGATGAGACAACTGCACTGGGTATCTTTGATGACGACTTAAAAAAATCCCCAAACCTTAGACCCAGTAAAACACTTTTTATAAAATTAAAACACCTAAAACTAAACGATGTTCTTTGAAGGACTACATAGATAACGAAACGATATTCCTTTTACAGAGATTCAGACTTGCCCCTGTAATTTTATATGTATTTTGTTTGTGTATCTACACAAACATACCAACCTTGACTTACATACGATTGATGACTCAGAATTACAGGTTTCTATTCCACTGGGCATTAAATTGTATGTTAGGGAAGGAAGTAAAACGTGTGTGAAGGCTACGAGGGGCCACTGCCTGGGGAAGTTTTCCATTTCTGTCTCTTTTGACGTTCAGAAACGTCGAGGCTTCAGAAAAGTTGCAAGAAGGGCATAGTGGACAACTACATAACCCAGATTCACCAACCGTTGCATCATACTGGGTTTATTTTCTCAACTGGTTTTGTCGATACTGAATCATTTGAGAATTAGTTGCAGACATCATGACACTTCATCCCTAAATATAGCACGTTCCCCCAAGAACAGGAACATCCTTTTAAGTGATCACAGTGCAATTCTCATCCTAGTTGGAAATTGAACATGATACAAGACTGTTATCTAGTCACTGGTCCATAATTGAATTTCTCGTCTCAGTAATGTCTTTTTTAGATTTTTTTTTTTCTTTTTGGAATTAGGATCCAATCAAGCATCACACATTTAAGTCTTTTTACCTAGAAGAGTTCTCCAGCCTTATTTAGTCTTAATCTTATTTTAATGATGTTGATATTTTTGAAGATCCAGGATGGTTTTTTTTTCCCCCCCCAGGAAGCACCTCAATTGGGAATTGCCTGATTATTTTCTTTTTAGATTCAAGTTGGACATTTTTGGCAAGAAAATTGCATAGATGATGTGTCCTTCTTACTGTTATTATGTCAACAAACTAGGGTGTAATTTTGTCCCTTTAATCGTGTTAAATAACTGGTAATGTGTTTGGGTCTTTTGTAAAGGTAACTTTTCCCCTTTTGCAATTAAAAACTTATCCATGGATGGTCCTTTGGGATCACTCGCAAAGTGAGTAGAATATCCTGTTCCCAATAATCTTTTATGCAATGGTTTAGCATGTATTGATGATTCTTGACTGAAACACTTGTTGGTATGGTGGCTAAAATGGCAATTTACTATTTCTGTCATTCTTTCAACATTAGTTGCCATTCTTTTGTAAACAAGACCTTTCCTGCCCACCCTCCCCTTTAAAAGTTATAATTTCATTATTAATGGTAGTAAAAGTATCAGGGATGAATTCAGGGATTTCAGAAATTATTACTGCATGTGTTATAGTTCATATCTGACATTATTCATTTAGATGCTCAAATGTCCCAATTTGGCTGACAGCCTTTTCGAGCTGGCTCCCATGTCTCTTTGACATACTCCATCGGTTTTTGAGCTCTTCCTTATATTCTGGCCCAGCCAGATGTTCCAGGTTCAGCACTGGGATCAGCCACTTCCCCCAAGAGCCCTGGTTACTTTTAGTGAATGACAGACACCAGGACTGGGGCTCTGGTGTGCTTGTTGCTACTGGGCTGTCACTGCTTCTGGGGCCCTTTCAATGGACAGAGCTAGTTAGCAGATTTTTAAAAAATCATCAATTCATACTGCTATCTCTTATTCTGGTTCAATACTAGAAAGTTCTCCTGTCCTGCCCCTTTCCATATCTGTACCTTCCATTTGCTTTTTAAATATTTTCTATAGATTTTTTTTTTTTTTAAAATCTTGGATCTCCTTTACTCCTGGTATTATAAATTAGGAAAATGAAATTCCTCATTAATATCTAATTCCTCATGACCAACAACATTTGAGATTGTAACTGCTGTACAGAGCAAAGGGCTAATCCCAAATCCCCTGGGGCTTTACTATCTGCACAGACAGGTCTGCCAAGAAACACAACCAGGAATATTCCATGTTCTCTCCATATTCTCAATCATTTCACAGTGAACGTGTTACTTTTTATATATAATTTTAAATTTGCAAACAGAAATGTTTAAGGCAAAAAAAAAAAAAAAACCCAACTATATAGATTTGTATCAACACTGGTGTGGTATACTGCACACCACCATGTGTATGCCCTATATATTGTAGGGCAGGAAAAACAATTTTACCTCTACCCTTCTAGGTTCTTGGCTGGAACCCCCCACCCCCAAAAAAAGGTTAACAGTAGAAGAAAAAAACCCAATCCTAATTATGTATGTACATACATTCAGGAGCCCCACAAAGATGTGGCTCAAAAGGCTGCCAGGCCACTGAGGCTTAGGTACCATCCTGAGCTAAAGGGAGAGGGCTCGGTGGCTTCAAAACGGAGGACGAAAACGCACAGGAAGC
>NW_011889294.1:90358-92283 GCF_000151845.1 Pteropus vampyrus | reverse complement strand
GGGTAGATTTCAGGTCAGTTACCGAGAGGGGGGCATGAGTGAATGTTTATGGAGTTCTCTCCAGGAAATAAATATGGAAGGACCTAGGTACAGCTAGATTTTTACATATATAAGTAAGAAAATGGTGGAGCTAAGCTTCCAATTCTCATCTGCCAGACTCCAAAGCCCTTGCCATTTCATGATGCATCTGTTTTAATGGAGTGGGTTCCTTTGGGCCTGATGATTATGCCAAAGGGTTTCTGCATTGATTGAGTGCATTTGATTGGACTAGAGGATTCATTCAGTCCTGTTTAGCTGTGTCACTGATATTTTCCACCTCGGATGAAGAGGGAGGTTGTCCTGGGCCACAGAGGTTGTCAGGGGCTACAGGAGATAGAAGAGGCCTGTGTCACCAGCAACTCAGATTTTCCAGCAGGGCACACTTCCGACCCATTGTTCCTATAAGTGCAAAAGCACTTGTTAAAACAATAATCTTGACTTTAACAAATGTGATCACAGTATCCAACCATCATCCATCTCTCTTACTGCCTCCTAGGCCTTTTTTCAAAGCCAGCCCTCCATCCCCTGTGCACGCCCTCTACCTAGACAAGGCTGGCAGTGGGACCATGGCAGTAAGAGCTGAGGACCGGAGGAGTGAGTAACTGCACTTCAGTCCCCCAGGCAACACCAGCTAGCTGCCCTGAAGAGTCCGGAGGGCCCCCCTGGGCTGGTCTGACCTACCCGGCCCTGTGTCTCACATTTCAGACCTTAAGCCTGTAGGGTTGATGCATAAAGAGCCACACAGAGGTCTTGGCTTCATTTTGTAAATTAGTAGTTTCATATTTTCTGAAGAGAAAAGCATACTAGGAGTCTATTTTATCTCTGCTATGTGTATTAAATTGCCAAATATAACCCATTTTAGCGTCTCTAAGAGGAATGGGTATAAAGAGGCGGTATCTGTTATTTTATTTATTATTTTTTGGGTCTCTAGCAGACCTGGTTACAATTTCTTATCAAAAACACAGTCTGAAAATACCAAACCAAGGAATTTTCCTGAGGCAGAATCCAAACTTCTGGTCTCCTCTCCGCCCAGAACACTATTTGTAGAGCTCTAGAAGCTACCTACCTCTGCAGGTCTACGGAATCAGTAAATCACCTGATTATTCACCCTGAGCCTCCTAGGTCTTGCTCTCTGCCTCCATGGTATGAAGTCCTTGGTGCCCGCCCAGCCCAGCCCAGCCCAGCCCAGCCCGAAGGCTTAGAGGAGGGAAGGTTTGTTTCTCTTTGCTTCCTTCTGGTCCCTTTCCCCCTGGTCTTTAGGGCTCGGGGGCTCTCCTGTTGCACCCTCAGATCCCACTGGCATCATTTCGAAGTGACAGTAGCTCAGTTCGTGTTTGAACTGACCTCAATGGACGGACTTCAGGGCGTGGAACACTTAGGGTGAGGGTGGAGGCCACGGTGAAAGCACACTGTCCTTCTGTCCCTGGCCTCCGCCTCTCCACACCCCAACATGCTCGTCCAGTGCAGCTCCGCGGGGTGGCAGTGGAGGGGGAAGTGGAGGCAACGAGCCTGGTCACTGGTTACCAGAGCCACCTTTTTGCTGCGGCTTTCCTGGCCGAGGCCGGTCACCCCCCTAGCCATCTTTGCATTCACTTTCGTTAGAAGGGGGCGGGGATTTGTTCCGGAAAAGGAAGCCCAGGCCTGTGCCGGAGGCTGGGGATGCGAGGGGCAGAGGTGGGCCGTTTGGAGTCTCTGGGGTCAGGCTTCCTGGGTTCAGACACAGCTCTACTGCGCATTAGCTGAGCGACCTTGGAGAAGTCCCTCAATCTCTCTGTGCCTCAGTTTCCTCACCTGTCAACTACGAGGATGAAGCTCAAAGCACGCCAAACCCAGCCTGGCACGTCCTTGGTGCTCCACAGGCGGTGGCCGTTTATTCCTGTCCTGAA
>NW_011889294.1:88906-90308 GCF_000151845.1 Pteropus vampyrus | reverse complement strand
CGGGAAGGCCTGGGAGCGGCCGTGCTTTGCGAACCCGCTGGAGGAACTAGGCCGGCAGGTGGTCGGCCCAGGCCGGCCTGGGTGTGGCGCGCGGCCGACGAGGAAGGGGGGACGGGGGCGATTGCGTAAGAGCTTGCAGTATTTTTGTTTTTAATTGAGGAGTAAGTAGTGTAGGTGCCTGACGCTGGAAGACGTACCCAGCCCGCTGTTCGGGATGCGCTGTTCTCTGCGACAGCGTGTAAACAGTCCGTGCAGCTGCTGCGGGAAGGCGCCCCCTGAGGGTCGAAAGCCACGGTGGTCCCCTAAAACCGCAGCCACCTGCTGGATGCAAGCTCTCCCAGCCCCTGGTTTGGGGCTTGGGTCCAGATCACGAGCTGAGGACCCTCCCCTTCCCCCAGGGCCTGGAAAGAATTGGGACCTTGGCTTCATCCGACTCTTCCTTAAGAGGGCCTGGAGTTAGGTTGCAGAGAATGAGTCAGCTAGTGCAGGATCAGGAAAGCAGGTCACAAGAGGAGAGGGGACGTAAGCCCAGACTAGGCAGGACGGGAGGGTGGGGTGTGCACCTGAGTCTGTTTGCAAATATTGAAAGACTCTCTTTTGAATGAGAGACTAGGCCCAGTGCTACCTGCCTTAGAGGACAAGAGAAATAGTGACTGAGGCCGGGAGTCGTGGAGGGGTAAGGGGTAGATTTCAGGTCAGTTACCGAGAGGGGGGCATGAGTGAATGTTTATGGAGTTCTCTCCAGGAAATAAATATGGAAGGACCTAGGTACAGCTAGATTTTTACATATATAAGTAAGAAAATGGTGGAGCTAAGCTTCCAATTCTCATCTGCCAGACTCCAAAGCCCTTGCCATTTCATGATGCATCTGTTTTAATGGAGTGGGTTCCTTTGGGCCTGATGATTATGCCAAAGGGTTTCTGCATTGATTGAGTGCATTTGATTGGACTAGAGGATTCATTCAGTCCTGTTTAGCTGTGTCACTGATATTTTCCACCTCGGATGAAGAGGGAGGTTGTCCTGGGCCACAGAGGTTGTCAGGGGCTACAGGAGATAGAAGAGGCCTGTGTCACCAGCAACTCAGATTTTCCAGCAGGGCACACTTCCGACCCATTGTTCCTATAAGTGCAAAAGCACTTGTTAAAACAATAATCTTGACTTTAACAAATGTGATCACAGTATCCAACCATCATCCATCTCTCTTACTGCCTCCTAGGCCTTTTTTCAAAGCCAGCCCTCCATCCCCTGTGCACGCCCTCTACCTAGACAAGGCTGGCAGTGGGACCATGGCAGTAAGAGCTGAGGACCGGAGGAGTGAGTAACTGCACTTCAGTCCCCCAGGCAACACCAGCTAGCTGCCCTGAAGAGTCCGGAGGGCCCCCCTGGGCTGGTCTGACCTACC
>NW_011889294.1:83095-88121 GCF_000151845.1 Pteropus vampyrus | reverse complement strand
TCACTGGTCACCAGAGCCACCTTTTTGCTGCGGCTTTCCTGGCCGAGGCCGGTCACCCTCCTAGCCATCTTTGCATTCACTTTCGTTAGAAGGGGGCGGGGATTTGTTCCGGAAAAGGAAGCCCAGGCCTGTGCCGGAGGCTGGGGATGCGAGGGGCAGAGGTGGGCCGTTGGGAGTCTCTGGGGTCAGGCTTCCTGGGTTCACACACAGCTCTACTGCGCATTAGCTGAGCGACCTTGGAGAAGTCCCTCAATCTCTCTGTGCCTCAGTTTCCTCACCTGTCAACTACGAGGATGAAGCTCAAAGCACGCCAAACCCAGCCTGGCACGTCCTTGGTGCTCCACAGGCGGTGGCCGTTTATTCCTGTCCTGAAGGACCCCTCAGTCCAGCCATGACAGCTCTGCAGTCGCTGCCACCACCCGCTTCTGTATGAGCTTCATGGGTGCAAGACTCAAGGGTGGGGGGCACCCGGCAGCTGCCCCTGCCCCAAGGCCCACCTGGCCTAGGCCTGCCCTGCGAACACCAGGCCGCCTGCGGTGCCCTGACTTGTGTCCATTCCCAGACAGCACATCCCCGTGGTCCTTAGCTGGACACCTGTCCTTCCTGTCCCCCCCAGAGGTCTCTGACCGGGTCCCTCTCGTACTTTCTTGCCACGATGCAGCTCCTCTTGGGGTCGCTGTGCCTGAGGAAGAGCTTTTCCCACCCTTTCTCTCCGGCCTGTGGGATCGTAATGGGGTCCCTGCTGGCTACACGCGGAACTGAAACTTAAGTTTAACGAAAGGAGGAACAGAAGGGGCTCAGAGCTGGGCCAGTCGCGGAGTTGGGAGGGGGAAGGGGACAGGGGTCATCAGTAGACCCATCCCCCCACCCCCGGGATTTTTGACGTTGCTCTCGTGCCTTTGTACCTGGTCCTCAGGTGGGCTTGGGTGCCCCTGCCGACTGGTGGGGTGGGGGTGGCTGAGGGACCGGGAAGAAGGGGCCTGAGGTCTAGAGGGAGGCTTACAAGTGTGCATAACCTTTTAAAATCCTAAAAACCTTGGCCTGAGGGAGGAGTGGCCCCTGCCTGATGCCCCCGTTCCTGTTTTGATGGTTTTTGTTTCGTGGACATGCACGTCTTTACGCCTGTCCCGGCTTCTCTGAGGGTCCAGGTACCGAGAAGGGTGAAGCATTTCCTGGGGTTCTGCATGGCTTGCTCTCTGGAAAGACTTCATGCTTCCTGTTCCCTAGTTGCAGAAATCTTAAATTAGTAACCCTTTGGGCATCTTTTACCGTGTCGAATTTCCTGGCCTTCTGTTCGTGGTGGTTTTGAAGTGGTGGGTTGTGGGGAGCTGCCTTGGGGACCCACCCTCTGGTTCTCTAATGAGGAGATAGATGAGTGGTTTTGCTTTCAAGCTGGAGAATCAGGGCCCCCTCTGCCAGGGCTCCAGAAATAGATGCTGATCCCAAAACAGGCGGGCGTGGCCAGGAACAACTTAAAAACCTCTGCAGCGTGACTATCACCTCATCTTGTGTGACTTCTGGGATTGTTTGGTGACCTAGACATGAGGAAGAAGGCTGATGACTTTTACATAGAAAAAGAAACCTGCTTTGTAAACTCTCTGCCGCCCCCTCCACCCGTTTATGTTTTCCTTTTGTTCCTCTAAGGAATGAAATACAGAAGACCTTCAGCCATAAAAACTCCTGGGGCCCTTTGTTTGTCGGCGTGGAGGGCAGATTAAGAGCAAAAGCGGGGGGGTAGTGTAAGGAGGCGGTTGCGGGGCAGGGGGGGGTACAGGGGTGGGTGCTTTCCAAAGAGCCAGAGGGGTCGCCAATTCCGGGACCCTAGGACCCCGCACCGAGCCCTCTCCCTTTAATCCAGCAGCTGGGAAAGGCAGAGCTCACCTCACACCATTCCGTGGGCCTCGAAGGTTTACTTTGGGCACAGTTAAAAAAACATTACAACTTCTCTTTCTATTTATTTTTTAGTGCGTTCTTTTTCATTTCTAATTTTTTGTTTAAGCTTTCTAATGTGCGTGATATTTCAGTGCAGATGTACATTTATAACTGAAGAGACATCTGATTGGGAGGTGGGAGTGGGTGGTCAAAAAAATTGGATGCCCCCGCTCAGAGATATGACAGAAGTGACCACAACAGTGCCTCTCAAATGCGAAGGCTTGTGACTCATCGGAGGTGTTGTTAAAATGCAAATTCCTGTTCAGTGAGTCTGGGCTGGAGCCCAGAACTCTGCCTGGACGGCTGACACAGAAGCAGCGGGCTGGTGAGATGGCATTTTTCCCCTTCTTTGCCAATTTTCCATTTATTGTCGTAGTCACAGAGGGAACCCCGAAAGCTGGCAGGGGGTCAGGAGCAGATGCTTCGGCATCTCCTCCGTGGAGCGGCCAGGCCTTCCCCTTGACACGGTGAGGAAGTCCCTGCACGGTGGGTCATCGGAGGAACCAGTGGCACCCATCGTCACGTCATTGTCATGTGTCGACTTGCTTCTTGGTCCATGTGCTTTGTGTGTAGCCCACTTCTCAGGAAGGGAGGGTGCTGGGTGCAGCCAGTGAAAAGGCAGCGCCTCTGAAATGGGAGAAGGGGGTGGGCGAGCCGGGGCGCTCATTGGAGCGGGGCTGTCCCCTCCGGCGTCTGTGCCCGGTGGTCTTCACGGTTTTACTTAGCTTTCCTGCCTGCGGCTCAGCTCCCTGTAACACAGGTCATACAGTGCCTGCCGCTTAGCGTTAAGTGACATCGGCAGAGCACATTTCAACACTGCTACTTAAAAATGACAGCCGGGCGAGGCCAGTGTTCTCTTTACCCCTTTGCAAATGAGGAAACTGAGGCCCCGAATGGTTAAGCGACTCACCTAACACCCCAGGGCTTGTAAGCGGTAGGACAGTGCATATTCTGTGTGCCCAGTGCTCACGTGAATGAAAGCCGCCTCTCTTCTGGGAGCCAGGGAGAGTCCAGAGGCTGCACTTCTGAGGACTGCATTTCTGAGGTCTTCTGAACTCAAAGATGAGCAGTGCCGTCCTTGGCCTTAAGGAGGGAGGCGAAGCAGCAAAGGTGCATTTACCAGACTCCGCTGAGTGCCGTGAGGGGGCCAGGTCACCGCACTGCGGGAGGGTCCCACGGCCCACAGAGGAGATCGACAGGCAGAAGCGTCCAGGCCGGGAGCTGAAGGGCACGTAACACTAGTGACACGAAGCGGGGGAGGAGCCACCAAACAGAAGGGACGGTAACTAGGACAAGATGCTCCTGATGACTGACATGCATCATTGTGACGTCTTCTTGCTGGATTGGCTCATTTAAATGTTATGAAATGTCCCTCCTGAATGCTAGTCCTTGTTCCGAAATTTACTCTGCATTTAACGGGACAGCCACTCCCTTTCCTGTCGAGGAGCGTTCGCGTGGACGATGTCCCCCTCCCTTTTACTTTTAACTACCCACGTCTTCCTATTTAAAGTGGATTTCTCTTGGGCTTGCTTTCTCTTTTTATCCAACGTGATTGGGTCTTTTAATTGGTGTTTCGGCCATTGACGCTTAATGTAATTACGAACCACCTTGGAGCACAACGGCTGAAAGCTCTGAGTCGCTCGTTCCCCTCAGGAGCCAGATTTGGGGCGCGAGGGCGGGTCTGGTCTGGATTCAGAGTGAGCCCGCTCGCTCCGCAGGCTCCCTCAGCAGTCAGGCCGGCATCCCTGAGCTGGGGTGCGGAGCGGGCGAGCAGTGCTGGTGTGGGAAGGAACCCCGCAGGAGTCCCCAGCCTCACACCACGTCCCATCACGTAGGCCTCCCCCTTTCCCCTCTCATCCCTTTCTGGCCCGGAAAAAGCCCACCTCCGATGACACCGGACGGCAGCCCAGGCCGCCCGAGCCCCTGGTGGAGGCGCACTGGCCGCGTGAGAAAAACCTCTGCAAACCACGTCTGACCCTTTAGCTGCAGCCTAAACGCAGCGGCCAGGCCGGGTGTGGCACGTCCTGTAGCAGAAGGGGTTGGCCCTGGGTGCGGAAGGGTGGCCGCCCCCTTCTGTGTCTGAGCTCACCCTCCAGGTAGATGTCCCAACACCCTGTCGATGCGCCTGTCACTGCTCAGTGACCTTGCACTTAGACCCCTGAGTCCTAGGTCCCTAAGGAGACCCAGGTGTCAATGCGGATGGGCTCCTTCCTGGTCTGGAGCCACGAGAGACGTGGCTTCAGACACTTTCAACTGGAACTCAAGGACCAGGGTCATCGCCTTCTCAGTCCGTGCCCGCCAGCAGCAGCCCTCGACGGTGGGCGCTGCTCTGCATCTCCGGGTTCCCGGTCCGAGCGCATCCCCGCGCTGGACGGCCGCCTGGACCATTGGCTTCGTGTGTGGCGGAGCCGTCCGCCCGCGTGTGTCCGGCGCCCGCGCCCCGCAGGGCCCAGTCTGCGTGACTGTTCGGGCTCTGACGAAGCTTCCAGTGTGGTGGGGACACACGCACCGCACACGTCCGGTCCCACACACGCGTGCGGGAAAGAACAGCTTGTGGGTATGGCAGGGACAGGCGCTGATGGGAGGGGGTGTGACAGAAAGGAGAAAAGGGGGTGCCTGGCGGAGTGCGCTGCGGAAGACCAGAGATGGCAGGGAGCCGGGCCGTGGTGGGGGCGGGGAGAAGACCATCAGATGTCCAGCGCCGAGGACCAACGAGGGAGCGAGGCTGCCGGGGAGCCCGCTGGGAGGACCTGCCGTGAAGACCCAGGGGGCCGAAAGTGGCCTTGGAGGAAGTCGGAGCCGGTGACAGTTTCTGAGCGGGGAAGAGCAGAACCAAAACATTGTTCTAGAAGATGAGCCTGTCACTGATGTGCGTGGCCGGGGCAGGAGGCGGGCAGCGATGACCTGCGGTCGAGGGCTGAGACCTGAGCGGACACAGCAGGAGTGGGGAGAACCCAGGTTGCTGGTGCGAGAAGCATTTAGGATTTGGTGACGAATTAGCTACGGGATTGGAGGCGGTGAAGCAGCCAGTTACAGGAAAAGGAAGAACCCGTAACCACAGGTGGCCCTGCTCCAAAGCCCATACTTTGCCCAC
>NW_011889294.1:73897-83045 GCF_000151845.1 Pteropus vampyrus | reverse complement strand
GGGGTCGCTGTGCCTGAGGAAGAGCTTTTCCCACCCTTTCTCTCCGGCCTGTGGGATCGTAATGGGGTCCCTGCTGGCTACACGCGGAACTGAAACTTAAGTTTAACGAAAGGAGGAACAGAAGGGGCTCAGAGCTGGGCCAGTCGCGGAGTTGGGAGGGGGAAGGGGACAGGGGTCATCAGTAGACCCATCCCCCCACCCCCGGGATTTTTGACGTTGCTCTCGTGCCTTTGTACCTGGTCCTCAGGTGGGCTTGGGTGCCCCTGCCGACTGGTGGGGTGGGGGTGGCTGAGGGACCGGGAAGAAGGGGCCTGAGGTCTAGAGGGAGGCTTACAAGTGTGCATAACCTTTTAAAATCCTAAAAACCTTGGCCTGAGGGAGGAGTGGCCCCTGCCTGATGCCCCCGTTCCTGTTTTGATGGTTTTTGTTTCGTGGACATGCACGTCTTTACGCCTGTCCCGGCTTCTCTGAGGGTCCAGGTACCGAGAAGGGTGAAGCATTTCCTGGGGTTCTGCATGGCTTGCTCTCTGGAAAGACTTCATGCTTCCTGTTCCCTAGTTGCAGAAATCTTAAATTAGTAACCCTTTGGGCATCTTTTACCGTGTCGAATTTCCTGGCCTTCTGTTCGTGGTGGTTTTGAAGTGGTGGGTTGTGGGGAGCTGCCTTGGGGACCCACCCTCTGGTTCTCTAATGAGGAGATAGATGAGTGGTTTTGCTTTCAAGCTGGAGAATCAGGGCCCCCTCTGCCAGGGCTCCAGAAATAGATGCTGATCCCAAAACAGGCGGGCGTGGCCAGGAACAACTTAAAAACCTCTGCAGCGTGACTATCACCTCATCTTGTGTGACTTCTGGGATTGTTTGGTGACCTAGACATGAGGAAGAAGGCTGATGACTTTTACATAGAAAAAGAAACCTGCTTTGTAAACTCTCTGCCGCCCCCTCCACCCGTTTATGTTTTCCTTTTGTTCCTCTAAGGAATGAAATACAGAAGACCTTCAGCCATAAAAACTCCTGGGGCCCTTTGTTTGTCGGCGTGGAGGGCAGATTAAGAGCAAAAGCGGGGGGGTAGTGTAAGGAGGCGGTTGCGGGGCAGGGGGGGGTACAGGGGTGGGTGCTTTCCAAAGAGCCAGAGGGGTCGCCAATTCCGGGACCCTAGGACCCCGCACCGAGCCCTCTCCCTTTAATCCAGCAGCTGGGAAAGGCAGAGCTCACCTCACACCATTCCGTGGGCCTCGAAGGTTTACTTTGGGCACAGTTAAAAAAACATTACAACTTCTCTTTCTATTTATTTTTTAGTGCGTTCTTTTTCATTTCTAATTTTTTGTTTAAGCTTTCTAATGTGCGTGATATTTCAGTGCAGATGTACATTTATAACTGAAGAGACATCTGATTGGGAGGTGGGAGTGGGTGGTCAAAAAAATTGGATGCCCCCGCTCAGAGATATGACAGAAGTGACCACAACAGTGCCTCTCAAATGCGAAGGCTTGTGACTCATCGGAGGTGTTGTTAAAATGCAAATTCCTGTTCAGTGAGTCTGGGCTGGAGCCCAGAACTCTGCCTGGACGGCTGACACAGAAGCAGCGGGCTGGTGAGATGGCATTTTTCCCCTTCTTTGCCAATTTTCCATTTATTGTCGTAGTCACAGAGGGAACCCCGAAAGCTGGCAGGGGGTCAGGAGCAGATGCTTCGGCATCTCCTCCGTGGAGCGGCCAGGCCTTCCCCTTGACACGGTGAGGAAGTCCCTGCACGGTGGGTCATCGGAGGAACCGGTGGCACCCATCGTCACGTCATTGTCATGTGTCGACTTGCTTCTTGGTCCATGTGCTTTGTGTGTAGCCCACTTCTCAGGAAGGGAGGGTGCTGGGTGCAGCCAGTGAAAAGGCAGCGCCTCTGAAATGGGAGAAGGGGGTGGGCGAGCCGGGGCGCTCATTGGAGCGGGGCTGTCCCCTCCGGCGTCTGTGCCCGGTGGTCTTCACGGTTTTACTTAGCTTTCCTGCCTGCGGCTCAGCTCCCTGTAACACAGGTTATAACAGTGCCTGCCGCTTAGCGTTAACTGACATCGGCAGAGCACATTTCAACACTGCTACTTAAAAATGACAGCCGGGCGAGGCCAGTGTTCTCTTTACCCCTTCGCAAATGAGGAAACTGAGGCCCCGAATGGTTAAGCGACTCACCTAACACCCCAGGGCTTGTAAGCAGTAGGACAGTGCATATTCTGTGTGCCCAGTGTTCACGCGAATGAAAACTGCCTCTCTTCTGGGAGCCAGGGAGAGTCCAGAGGCTGCACTTCTGAGGACTGCATTTCTGAGGTCTTCTGAACTCAAAGATGAGCAGTGCCGTCCTTGGCCTTAAGGAGGGAGGCGAAGCAGCAAAGGTGCATTTACCAGACTCCGCTGAGTGCCGTGAGGGGGCCAGGTCACCGCACTGCGGGAGGGTCCCACGGCCCACAGAGGAGATCGACAGGCAGAAGCGTCCAGGCCGGGAGCTGAAGGGCACGTAACACTAGTGACACGAAGCGGGGGAGGAGCCACCAAACAGAAGGGACGGTAACTAGGACAAGATGCTCCTGATGACTGACATGCATCATTGTGACGTCTTCTTGCTGGATTGGCTCATTTAAATGTTATGAAATGTCCCTCCTGAATGCTAGTCCTTGTTCCGAAATTTACTCTGCATTTAACGGGACAGCCACTCCCTTTCCTGTCGAGGAGCGTTCGCGTGGACGATGTCCCCCTCCCTTTTACTTTTAACTACCCACGTCTTCCTATTTAAAGTGGATTTCTCTTGGGCTTGCTTTCTCTTTTTATCCAACGTGATTGGGTCTTTTAATTGGTGTTTCGGCCATTGACGCTTAATGTAATTACGAACCACCTTGGAGCACAACGGCTGAAAGCTCTGAGTCGCTCGTTCCCCTCAGGAGCCAGATTTGGGGCGCGAGGGCGGGTCTGGTCTGGATTCAGAGTGAGCCCGCTCGCTCCGCAGGCTCCCTCAGCAGTCAGGCCGGCATCCCTGAGCTGGGGTGCGGAGCGGGCGAGCAGTGCTGGTGTGGGAAGGAACCCCGCAGGAGTCCCCAGCCTCACACCACGTCCCATCACGTAGGCCTCCCCCTTTCCCCTCTCATCCCTTTCTGGCCCGGAAAAAGCCCACCTCCGATGACACCGGACGGCAGCCCAGGCCGCCCGAGCCCCTGGTGGAGGCGCACCGGCCGCGTGAGAAAAACCTCTGCAAACCACGTCTGACCCTTTAGCTGCAGCCTAAACGCAGCGGCCAGGCTGGGTGTGGCACGTCCTGTAGCAGAAGGGGTTGGCCCTGGGTGCGGAAGGGTGGCCGCCCCCTTCTGTGTCTGAGCTCACCCTCCAGGTAGATGTCCCAACACCCTGTGATGCGCCTGTCACTGCTCAGTGACCTTGCGCTTCGACCCCTGAGTCCTAGGTCCCTAAGGAGACCCAGGCGTCAATGCGGACGGGCTCCTTCCTGGTCGGGAGCCACGAGAGACGTGGCTTCAGACACTTTCAACTGGAACTCAAGGACCAGGTTCACCGCCTTCTCGGTCCACGCCCGCCAGCAGCAGCCCTCGATGGTGGGCGCTGCTCTGCATCTCCGGGTTCCCCTGCCGAGCGCATCCCTGCGCTGGACGGCCGCCCGGACCGTTGGCTTCGTGTGTGGCAGAGCCGTCCATCCGCCCGCGTGTGTCCGGCGCCCGCGCCCCGCAGGGCCTGGTCCGCGTGACTGTTCGGGCTCTGACGAAGCTTCCAGTGTGGTGGGGACACACGCACAGCACACGTCCGGTCCCGCGAGAGGGTGTAGACCACACACGCGTGCGGGAAAGAACAGCTTGTGGGTACGGCAGGGACAGGCGCTGATGGGAGGGGGTGTGACGAAAAGGAGAAAAGGGGGTGCCTGGCGGAGTGCGCTGCGGAAGACCAGAGATGGCAGGGAGCCGGGCCATGGTGGGGGCGGGGAGAAGACGATCAGATGTCCAGCACCGAGGACGAACGAGGGAGCGAGGCTGCCGGGGAGCCCGCTGGGAGGACCTGCCGTGAAGACCGAGGGGGCCGAAAGTGGCCTTGGAGGAAGTCGGAGCCGGTGACAGTTTCCGAGCGGGGAAGAGCAGAACCAAAACATTGTTCTAGAAGATGAGCCTGTCACTGATGTGCGTGGCCGAGGCAGGAGGCGGGCAGCGATGACCTGCGGTTGAGGGCTGAGACCTGAGCGGACACAGCAGGAGTGGGGAGAACCCAGGTTGCCGGTGCGAGAAGCATTTAGGATTTGGTGACGAATTAGCTACGGGATTGGAGGCGGTGAAGCAGCCAGTTACAGGAAAAGGAAGAACCCGTAACCACAGGTGGCCCTGCTCCAAAGCCCATACTTTGCCCACGGACCTCTCTGGGCTTCAGTTTCCTTACCTGTGAAATAAGGGGCTTGGATGTCTGTGACTCATTCCGGGCTCATAGGGAGGGCCGGCTGTTTACACCACTTAGCTGACGCAGGCTTGTTTACCAGCACAGATGGAGACCTCCCTGACCTCTTTCTGTCTGGCCTTATGACCCCTGTCCTCGGTCTAGGGCAGGGGTTCTTAGAAAAGCCACCATGCCCCAGCACCTGGCGTGGCTGTCACACGGCTTTCAGCCACCCTGCTCCATGCCAGTGTGCAGCTCAGGTTCTGCAGAGTGAGGGCTTCCACGGCCCGGACTGACCTCTGGGGCCTGCTGCCTGGACCCGCCTGCAGACCCTGGCTAAAGCAGCCGAGAGCCGAGGCCCGACGGCCTGGTGGGTTTGTCTGCGAGCAGCCGGGCCTGCTGACACTTGAGTGCAGGGCTGCAGCTGACCAAGGCAAGGGCAGAAGCTTGGGTGGGACAGGGGGAGCCGGTCAGTCCCACCTCCTCGTCCGGGCTCCTCCAGTGGTGAGAGGAAGGGCGGGTGCCAGGCCGTGCTGGGCGCTCCGTGAGGTGGGGTCCCCGCGGCCCGTGGCTCAGGGTTACGGGCGATGCTGGGGCGTGTGGTCTGTAGGGTTCTGTGGATGCCTCCCCCTTTGTCTCTCACCCATGGGATGAGTTGGCCCTAGTTCCTCTACTAAGACACCGGCTTCGTCTCTTTAATTCCCACGCAAGGGACGCATCTCTGTAGCCGGGAGAAATTCGAGGTTGCTGCCGAAGTGGTGATAAACCGCCAACAAGGCGAGAAATTTCATCTCGGTCTTGCTCAGTGCCCCCTCTCTCTTTCTCAGCAGTTTTGGGCGCTTTCAGGCTCAGAATACTGGGTCTCACAGTAAAAATCTCAGCGTACGGAGCGCTTAGAGTGTGCCGTGCATTGTTCTAGGCGTTGCACGCATCCACTCCTTCAGGCTTAGGACTAAGGCCCTGCAGTTCCCATCCCTGTCTTACAGACGACACAGCTGGGGCAGGGAGAGGGCTGGACCCCCAGAATGACGGCTAGTCACCCCTGGAGCTGGAGCATGACCAAGGCAATCTGGCTTCAGGGCTCTTATCCAGGGGACGGTTTGGTTCCTGTATGTAATAGATCCACAGAAGTCACTTGGGAGAAAGGAAAAACAAAACCAAGCAAACCCAAACAGCTTCACATGGAAACAGTGTTCATAAGGGAAGCTATCCCGATGGCCAATAAGCCATGAAAAGCTACCATACCTCCTTGGTCATCTAGGAAACACAAATTAAAGCTACAGTCAGATACTACTATGTATGTGTTTTAGGCAGAATGGCTAAAAAGGAAGAGACCAAATTTTGGTGAGACTTTGGGATAATAACAGAAACCATCATGTGGGAGTGAAAAACAGACATAACCACTTTGAAAGCTCTTTGGCGGTATGTAGTGAACGCGCACATGCTCGACGATCCAGCAGGTTCCTTCCCTGGTGGGCAAAGGTGCCTGCGCGCCTGCACCGGGACAGCGACGGGAACGCGCCTGTGCGCGTGCGCCGAGACAGCGACCAGAACGTTCCGAGCACCGTTACCTGTGGTAGCCCCAGCGTGTTCCGTCAACGTGGGTAAATAAGTCACGGTATGTTCGTGCAGTGGGATTCCTACAGAACGACAACGACAAAGGGACCACAGCCGTAAGAAGCACCGTGCATGCGTCTGGTGAGCAAATGTTAAGTGAATAGAGCCAGGCCCAGTAGCACACACGTGTGCGATGCCACCCATACAAAGTTCAAACCATACGAACTATGTCAAGATCTTGGTGGCCTTGGGGGTGGCGACTGCGAGGGAGCAAGTGGGGGGGCTTCTGGGGTTCCGGTGGTGACCTAGTTCTTGAGCTGGGCGGCGGTTCTGCAGGTGTGTTCAGCTGGAGCATTTATCGAGCTGTGCGTTACGGTGCGTATGTTACACTTCAGTAATGTGTTTACTTTGCAAAATGTCCTGGATTCCAGTCCTAGCTGCCGCTCACTCACGAGTGTCTCAGGCAGGTAACCACTATCTGGATCCACTTGCCTGTGAAATCGATGGCTTGGACTAGATCGTGGTTTGCAGACCTATCATAGCCACAGAACTCTCTCTTCAAACAAAACCTTACCTGAGATCTAAATATATGAAACAGATCAGATGAGTCGTGATGAAACTGGGAATGAAATCAGGATGGGAGATTCAGGCTGCTGTCAAGCCAGGGCTCCAGGAAGCAGGCAGGAGCACCCTGACTGCAGGAGAAGGGGTTCCTGCCCCAAGACGCAGCCTCCCAGGGCCTGACCAACTTGAGGATCCTGTGACTCCCGGTAAGCACTCAGTCTACACAGAGCTATTTCAGCATTGAATTGGTCTCTAGTGGCTTCTTATGTGACAAATTTCTTAGTTCTACAGTAAACTCTAACAGGGTAGGGCTTGACTGATTTGATTGGTTTTCCTCTTGGTAGTTGGAACAACAATTCAGAAGCTACCGGATGACTGAAATGTAGCCATTCACATTTTAGTATGAATTCCTCTTATCAGATTCCCTTCCCCCGATACACACATATAATAGAATACCATAAAATGGAGTTATGGGAAGTTTCTGAGGCCGGGTAGGGTGGGGTTGTTTTGGGAGCAAGGAAAACTCCTGTGAGGTGGTGTACGTCGCTGAGAGCTTTGGGGGCCTGGGAGGGTGGAGGTATGAGGGTGGGTGCTGCGTTGGGAGCTGTAGTGAAGACCAGTTATGGGATGGGCCATGGTACCCAGTGATGCTCCCAGGGTACCATGCAGGTTGATTTGGTCCAGCCTTGGTCACAGCGGGGAATTTAAGGAGCCTGAAGTCGGCGATTCCCAGACTGGGGGAGACCGCGTTCGTTCGGGTTCGGTCGGTTCCTCTTGTCCTTTGGCCGGAGCACTGTAGGCCTGTCTGTGAGCCCGTGGGTGCAGCTGACTTGCACAGCCATCATTGATTCCTTCCTTCATTCACCCGCTTTACAAATGCTTATGGCGCGTCTGCTCTGGGCCGGGCTCGGTTCTAGGTATTGGGGTACCGCCCGGGAAATGCTCTCGTCCCAGTTTCCTCCGCCCTACCTTGGATAACCCCCACCCAAGGCCTCCTCGCCTCTCAGCCACTCAGTGTCCTAGGGCGAATCACTAAGTCTCTCTGAGATTGCTCCCTTATCTAGAAGAGCAAAGGTCCCTAGGAGGCTGGTTGGAACTAAGGGTTAGGCACGATCTGTTTAAAGTACCCAATACAAGGCCTGAGGCATTCAATCAGAGGCAGCTGGTAAGGAAATTATCAGCTAAGAATAAAAAAAAATAAATGGCTACTACTTCCTGGACTCGATTACCTCTCCTGTTTTATCAGTGAAGAAGCTGGTCCAAGGTCACACGGCTGGTGAGTAGTGAACTGGATTTGAACCCGGACGGTGTGCTTTGTGTGGAGAGGAGCAGCCGGCAGACGAGGCAGGCAAAAGCTCGAACTTGCTGGGCACTGCGCTGCTTTTGCGTTATTTGCCCCAATCCCTTACTCTTTGCTCTTCTGATCATTTATTAGCTAACAGTTGGTTCCCTTCTGTGCTGAAAGACCGTGTCTCCAAGGAGAAAGCCGACAGCAGCGTCACTCCAGGGCTCCCCAGCAGAAGGGATTTGCCTGCTCCTCCCTCCTCCTCTCTAGGATGTGGCCCCCCGACTTCAGACTTCACGGTTGGGTTTTCCCACGGCGACCTGAGGACTGGTGCCCCAGGAGCCCGGGGTGGGAGGGGATCCTGCCTGAGCAGGTGGACACCGAGATAGTAGGAACACAGATGTGCAGCATCGACCTGCGCGAGCCGGGCTTGGCCAGAGGCAGCTGGCCACAAAGGGCACGGTGGTGGTGCCTGAACCCTGTGTCCCTTCCAGTTTGGTGAGCTGTGAGATGACCGCCGAGCCCCCTGAGTGACAACCAGGCACGTGACTAATCCCAGACTGGGAGCATCCATTAGTGAGATCAGTCTAAGTGATAGCCACGACTGCATTATAATTACTGGACGCGCAGTATTCAGCCATTCAAAGTAATCAGCTTTTAGAAACGTCTATAATTTTCATTGTTTTCAATGAATGAATGAATGAATGAAGGATGTGTATGTAAGTCTGTATGGACCCCAGGCCCACAGACAGTCCTAGAGCATATGACTGAGGGGAAAAATAGTTTTTTTTTTTTTTCCTGACAATACTAATAGTACAGGCTCATAGTAGAAAGGGTAGGAAAGTCCAAAGAAAGAAAGAGATCGTCCCTAACCCCCAATATAAAAGTGGCCGTGGTTGGCGCTCGCGTGTACTCCCAGGTGTTTCTAAGCCGTCGATCGTACGATGTATGCAAATATGTGTTTGGACTTACTTTGAATAATCCAAACTGTGATGTTCTACTCTGTGTATTAGTTCTCTGGAAAATAGCCAATTGTTGAATGTGTTCCTAAAACTAAGACATATCCTAATCATGTAATATAAAGGCTGATCCTGACATTTTTTTAAAAAGATAAAAACTTAGAAGTGAAAGCAGGGTCTCGAACAGATGCACACCCATGCTCGTAGCAGACCATTCACAACAGCCAAAAGGGAGAAGCAAGCCAGGTGCCCACTGATGGGCGATGGAGAAGCACAATGTGGTCCGTACACGTGACGGGACATCATTCAGCCTCGAAAAGGAAGGACCCCCTGACATGGGCCACAACACGGATGAACCTCGAGGATGTTATGCTAAGTGCAAT
>NW_011889294.1:66537-72962 GCF_000151845.1 Pteropus vampyrus | reverse complement strand
CGGTGCAATCCTTTACTGATGCCCCACGGTCCCACTTGCTCCACAGGAGGGTCAGCCCGGGTGGCTGTCTGTCCCCACGGACCCGGCCCCTCCCCACCACCCCCCCCGGGCCCCGGCCTCCGTTGATCCGAGGCTCCAAGTAGACATGACCGAGGCCTGCGGGGTCTGGAGCACCAGTGCCCTCAATACATACACGTGCGTGCGCACACGCCCCATCCCACCCCAAGGCGACTTAGTCCTTGCGTGCCACGCCTGCCGCCCTCCCCCGGGGTCTTCCAGTGGCCCTCCTCACCTCAGGTGGGTGCGGGGACTGGGTAGGGTAGGGGACATCTCAGGGGACTTTTCCATGCCATGACAGCCGGTGAAGGCAATGTTCTCTGGAAACTACCTAGGACTTTAGTATGCGGAGAACTTCTCCAGCCTGCCTCAGAAGGTCAACCCAATTCTTCATTCTCAAAAACAAAACAAAACGAAACGAAACAAAACAAAGAAAGTTTCAAGGCTGCTAGAACGCTTGTCATAAGCCACAGAGAAAAAAAGCTGCAGACGCAGCAGGACCCCCAGTTCCAGAAGGCTCACTTATTCTGGACTCCTGAGTTTTTGCTCTCGGATCCCTCCAAAACACTTCCAAATCCTGGCGATTTTTTTTTTTTTTTTTTTAAACAAACGGTTTCCCATGCACATATCTCTCGTCTCCTCAAGGAGACGTAAAACAGTTGTGGTCAGGTGCCGTGCATGTCTCCCTACTCCTGTAGCCCCAGCCCGGAGCTGAGCGATGCTGGCCCTGTGGCGGGCAGTGGTGACAACCAGACACTGGAATCACTAACAGAGCTTTTAAGACGTTGCGAAGCCCGAGCCCCACCCAGCAGTTCTGATGGAAGCGTCTCTCCTGGGGTTGGCACTGGGTGTGGCTGACTGACCCTTGGACAATGCGGGTTTGAACGGAGCAGGTCCACGGACAGGTGTGGTTTTTTTTCCAATAAATACTGTAAACGTATTTTCTCTTCCTTATGGTTTTTTCTTAGTATCTTATTTTCTCTAGCTCACTATTGGAAGAAAACAGCACATAATGCCTATAACATATAACATATGTGTTAACCAACTGTCATTGGCGAGGCTTCAGCAGAAGGCTGTTAGTAAAGTTTTCGAGGAGTGAACAGTGATATGTGGGTAACAGGATATCTGACCAACTGTAGCCCAAACCAAAAGGGTGTCATTTGTCGCCTACTGTAAAGACTTGGTCACATGATCACATCCAGAGGAGTCACTGTGGGAGACGGTGGGTGGATGAACCCCATCCCAACCCACCCCTGCGGAGGGGGCGGGAGGCAGCTGACCCTGACATTGGGGGGTCTCTGCCTCCGCTCATCTGCCAAACGAAGGGTCGGTCAGCCGAGAAGAAATGAGGGAGTGGCCGCGGGGCACACAGCGAGCAGTGTCGCCACGGACATTGAAATGAATCTTCCGCTTTCTACATTTTACCGCTCACACGTGCTATTTAGTTTACTGTAGTTCTGGAGGGGAAACGTGACAGATAAATTTAAGAGCGGCACTGCGCGCGTTAGGGTTGGAGACGGAGTGTGTCAACATCAGTGGTCTCGTCTGAAGGTGAAGCCTAGCATCTTTCCCCGCTCTTTTTGTAATAAAAGACTATATGTCTTGCAAGGTGTTTGTTGAGAAATTGGTTTGGAATTTTAGAGACGTCTCTGATTTCTTGTGTTAGAACTTTCGTCAGATGCGTGTGGCTTCCAAATCTGAGGAAGATCCTTTTGAGGTGAATGTGCAGGATTTCTACCATTTTTATGTGCCTCATGGACTTAAAATGCTTTGAGTTTTAATGTTTCGTTCTGACATAATGTCTAATTTACAGGAACGTTGCAAAAACAGCGCTAGGCATTCGAGGGTAGCCTTCACCCAGACGTTGCCAACGTTACCGTTTTATCCTATTCGCTTTATATGTAAAGATGGTGCTGATGGATTAAAAAATTAAAACAGAACTGTCTCTACTCCGAGTGGGAACCCCATGTCACACTTTTGTGAATCGCGGAGGTTTCGACGATCACTAGGCAGAGCGCTGGTCCAGATGCACAACTTCTTTCTGGCCTGGAGTTTCCAGCTACAGCGATTTGCTTGAGAGGTGCCCATTAGAATGGCCCCCGACGGCCCCAGTGTGCATGGGAAGACATCGTCGCTCAGTTCACATGGCAATGTCAGCGGGTTGCATCCCAAGGGGCTCGTCAAGGGAACGTCCCACCCAGTCTGTGGCCCCGAGCCCCTTGACGACCCGTTGATCCGACGTGTGAGTCAACACTGGATCGGCAGCTTTATACCTGGAATCACCCAATTTTGCAGTTCTAGATGTAAAGACCTTACAACAGAAGAGGACCGTTGAGATCTTTGAAGCGTAGGGACGCGTCCTGCCCAAAGTCATCGGGTTGGTGAGCTGGGACTGGGGCTCGGGCCCCACAGAATCATGGGGTCCCCCATCTGCAAGACTAGCCAGAGGCCGGGCGCTGGTTTGATCCCCAGCTCTCGTGGGAACCCTCGGCAAAGTTTTCGACCCGTGGGCATGTAGCTGCCGCTGGGACCCACTGTGGCAGCGGCCGCGATCTTTCTGTCCCATCATGTCCTCTGCGGGACAGTGGGAGGGGCCTCCCTCGTGTCTCTCAGCCCGCAGTCTGGTTTCTGCTCACGGGAGCAACGCGGCGCAAGTCAGTTCCTCCTGCGTTTGTGAGTGGTTATCGTTTTATGTCAGGGTCTAATTGTCCTCTATCTCACCTCTGGTTCTTCAGCTGCTCCTCAGGGCGCGTGGCTTCCAGGAGGCTGGAATGTCCCCACCGCCTTCCTCTGGGGCCGTCACCAGCACTGCACACGGTGCTGCAGTGTGGCCTCGCCACGGGCGGTTACCGACCATCTGAACGTGGCCCGTGACACACGCCGGCCACGGCAGCACTTCTGCCCCTAGTCAGAGGTGATTTTCAAAACGTGCGTTAAAACGCATTTTTATGTTGGCCTCGGTCAGCGCTATTTTTAGGATGTTTTCCGCCGGGAGAGGGAAGGAGGGTGCCAACGCCGATGTGGCAATCCCTGGGTTGCACCACTGCAGCGTCGCGGGCCCCGGGCCTTGCGACACCGGCCCATTCCCCACTTTCTCAACCGCAGACTCCCTCCGACAGGGCCGTGGGCGCTTCCCTGACCCAGCAGACCGTCGCTGGCTCTCAGCTCCCGTCCCCACCCGAGTCTCGGTCAGGGACCTCGGCCGTGTGGACCGGGCCGTCCCTTCGCCTTTGTGTGTGGGTCGGGGGCGTGTAGTCGACCTGTTGAGGAGCCCGGGGGGGAGCAGGTCAAGGAGCAGTGAAGATGACCGGAAGTCTGTGTGGACATCTTGGCCTCTAGCCTCGCGGTGGCCCTGGACAGTCCAACGCGCCAACTGTCACGTTTGTTGAGACTGCATAGCGTTTCCAAGAGCACCTTGTTCACATCTGACCTGGTCCTCGTGATCACCTCCGCCTCTGGAGGTGGACAGAAAGCCATGTCCTGCATTTGACAGGCGAGCCAGCAGGTGGCCAGCGAGTGGCTCCCTGCGCGCCTCTGAGCCCTGTGGCTCCTGCAGCAGTTATGGGAGCTACTTCCAGCCCCCAGTGCGAACCACACTGAGTCACTGCACAGATAATGGTTCTTCAGCAAATGGACATGTGTCGTCCACCTCCCGTGTGCCTGACGCTGCGGCGAGCTCTGGTGGCACAAAGATGCACGGCTGTCCCTGTTTTAAGTTGCCGAGGGTCTAGTAATTAGTATCGTTTCTCTTGATCTCTCATCGAGAACAGTTAGAATCACTGGAGAGACGGGAGAGATGCTCAGGGACCGTCTAGATGGCTCATCAGCAGATGAGGGAGTTGGGGTCCAGAGCGGGGAGTCCTGTGGCCTGGTGTCGACGGGATCAGTTGCATGGCTGAGGCTCTGAGCTCCCCGCCCACAGCCCCCCAACACACACGCTCTGTCTCGGCCGTGTCCCCACTCCCACTGGGTAAGCTTTGGAGCCCAGGGGTGTCTGGTTTTCCGTTGCTGAGAATCTGAACCTAGATTATCCATAGTTCCTTAGAATTGCTTTTTGTCATGGTCATTTGAGTGTCTGGCCCCTTTCCGTATTAGCCATAGGTCTTATGGTGTCACTCAACACTTCTCCCTAGAACCCGATTTTAACATCAGGGGGCGAATTCCCTCCTTCGGTGGGCTTTGCTCTGTGCGGACCCCGTGGTCACGCACGTGGTCAAGCCCAGGAGTGTTCTAATGGCACATGCTGGCTGCTCGCGGATGTGTGCGGGCACAGGCTTGTCATGAGTCCAGCAGGAGAGCGAGGACCCCGGTGGAAGCTTCAGGAAGCCGCACTGGCTCATGTGAGAAATGTCTGTCTGGCCAGCCGCGGTGTCTGGGAATGGAACGGACCCCTCTGTACCCCAGCTCAGCTGCCCGGCCACATCTAACCTGAGATTCTGAAAAAATGTCACCCAGTGGGGCAGCTCAACACTGTGGTTCTGCCGTGACGGGTGGCGGGGAGGGTGGCCGCCGGAAATCATGGTGGCTAATTTTATGTGTCAACCTGCCTGGGCCAAGGGGTGCCCGGATATCTGGGGCACACCTTTCTGGGCGTGTCTGTGAGGATGTCTCTGGAAGGGGCCAGCATTTGATCTGAGAAAAGCAGGTGACTCTCCTTGGAGAGAGTCTCCAGCTGTAGACGGCAGATGGACGGACTCCCGGCCTCCTCCGTAACCCAGGAGCCAGTTGCCATCATCACCCCCTTGTGCATACAGTCACACCTGTGCCTACGGGTCCCTGGAGAGCCCTCTCTAACACAGGAAGAGATGCGACGGGCCTCACAGAGTTGGATGGAGGGAAAGGAGGCGGAATCGGGGAAAAATCCTTTGTTTTCTAGCCTAGTTGCCACCGATTCTGTGGAAAGTTGGAGGTTCGGTTTGCACAGAGCTCTTGGTGACCACGTATCGGGCATGCCACGGGCCAGGCGCTCTGCCACGTGCTCGCACATGAAAACCCCGTTTTATAGGCAGGTGCCATCTCCGTCCTATAGTTGAGCAAAGGCGCGGGGGGCCTTGTGGGTGGGCGCATCGGGCCCCTCCCTGCATTGGTGGACTGTCCCTTCTGTCGCTCACTGATGGGGGTTTCCCGTTTCTTTTTACTGCCAGAAAGTCTTAAGTGACGACTGTAGCTCCTATAGGACTGTGTTGTCCCAGAGTCCAGGGAGGCGGCATGCTATGGAGAACCGCCATGGGCGGGGCCGCCTTCTGGTAAAACTGTATTATCGAGGACAGAAATTTGAGCTTTCTCTAATAATTCGAATGATGTTGGAGATATAGGAGTATTTCTCCTTCTTTTCCTTTACTAAGAAATTAGGGCATCTTAAAAGCTTTGAGAGGTTCATAAAAAGCTCAAGGCCTGCTGGCTCAGATTCATTTCATAAAACTGTCATTTCTTTCTAATTCGGCTCTGTGTGCCTTTTCTGCACCAAAAGGCAGAAGTCTTTCCAGGTTTGACCGCTGAAACATAAAGACTTGTGAATCTCTGAGTGGCTGGCTCTTTGTTTTCATACATTAAGTAGTGTTTTCCATGGTTAGGTTCATTGGATTGAAAGTTTTTAGTATTAATCTTTGTAATAGTTTCTCACGATGATTCCTATTCGTTCTGCCACATTATAACACAATACTAAGTAATTTAGCGATTGTCATTGAAACCACTTAGATCCAAAATTTTGTTGTTGGCATTGCCGCTGGGAGGGAGGCTGAGCGTTCTAGTTGGAGACTGACTGACTTGGGAGAAACCGGAATGAATATGAGGCGAGCTGCAGGTCTCGTTTTGTTTCCTTGGCTCATTAGCTATGTGATCACAGCCAAGCAAGTTAATATTTGTGAGACTCAGTTTCACTAACTGTAAGAAAAAAAGGTAGGAGAGAGAGAGAGAGAGAGAGAGAGAGAGAGAGAGTGTGTGAGAGAGAGAAAGGGAGAGAGAGAGAGAAGAGACATGGGGGTACACTAGGATATTCAAAATGAATTTGTAATGCCGACAGCCACGTGTCACTTGACTTATAGTCTTTGATCCAGCCGCTCTCCATACCTGTTGAATATAGGAAGAAACGAGAGACCTTGACTTTGAGCTCCATGCATTCTCTCGGCGTCGGTTGAGATGAAGTGAAGATGGATCTGAGCACCCCAAGTGATCCGCCCCTACTTAAGTGCAGCCTTTTTTTTTTACTATCCCAGTATAGACTTGACCTTAGCCTGCATTTGGCACATTCTCACCTTACCTGACGCTCTACGTGAATTCCCCACTTTTTTTCTAAATCGTGTACATTTTCCCCCTCTGGCCTTAAATTACAAGCTCTTGAGCTGTTTCTTTGTCGTGCTCAGCGTGAG
>NW_011889294.1:64057-66487 GCF_000151845.1 Pteropus vampyrus | reverse complement strand
ACCCAGGAGCCAGTTGCCATCATCACCCCCTTGTGCATACAGTCACACCTGTGCCTACGGGTCCCTGGAGAGCCCTCTCTAACACAGGAAGAGATGCGACGGGCCTCACAGAGTTGGATGGAGGGAAAGGAGGCGGAATCGGGGAAAAATCCTTTGTTTTCTAGCCTAGTTGCCACCGATTCTGTGGAAAGTTGGAGGTTCGGTTTGCACAGAGCTCTTGGTGACCACGTATCGGGCATGCCACGGGCCAGGCGCTCTGCCACGTGCTCGCACATGAAAACCCCGTTTTATAGGCAGGTGCCATCTCCGTCCTATAGTTGAGCAAAGGCGCGGGGGGCCTTGTGGGTGGGCGCATCGGGCCCCTCCCTGCGTTGGTGGACTGTCCCTTCTGTCGCTCACTGATGGGGGTTTCCCGTTTCTTTTTACTGCCAGAAAGTCTTAAGTGACGACTGTAGCTCCTATAGGACTGTGTTGTCCCAGAGTCCAGGGAGGCGGCATGCTATGGAGAACCGCCATGGGCGGGGCCGCCTTCTGGTAAAACTGTATTATCGAGGACAGAAATTTGAGCTTTCTCTAATAATTCGAATGATGTTGGAGATATAGGAGTATTTCTCCTTCTTTTCCTTTACTAAGAAATTAGGGCATCTTAAAAGCTTTGAGAGGTTCATAAAAAGCTCAAGGCCTGCTGGCTCAGATTCATTTCATAAAACTGTCATTTCTTTCTAATTCGGCTCTGTGTGCCTTTTCTGCACCAAAAGGCAGAAGTCTTTCCAGGTTTGACCGCTGAAACATAAAGACTTGTGAATCTCTGAGTGGCTGGCTCTTTGTTTTCATACATTAAGTAGTGTTTTCCATGGTTAGGTTCATTGGATTGAAAGTTTTTAGTATTAATCTTTGTAATAGTTTCTCACGATGATTCCTATTCGTTCTGCCACATTATAACACAATACTAAGTAATTTAGCGATTGTCATTGAAACCACTTAGATCCAAAATTTTGTTGTTGGCATTGCCGCTGGGAGGGAGGCTGAGCGTTCTAGTTGGAGACTGACTGACTTGGGAGAAACCGGAATGAATATGAGGCGAGCTGCAGGTCTCGTTTTGTTTCCTTGGCTCATTAGCTATGTGATCACAGCCAAGCAAGTTAATATTTGTGAGACTCAGTTTCACTAACTGTAAGAAAAAAAGGTAGGAGAGAGAGAGAGAGAGAGAGAGAGAGAGAGAGAGTGTGTGAGAGAGAGAAAGGGAGAGAGAGAGAGAAGAGACATGGGGGTACACTAGGATATTCAAAATGAATTTGTAATGCCGACAGCCACGTGTCACTTGACTTATAGTCTTTGATCCAGCCGCTCTCCATACCTGTTGAATATAGGAAGAAACGAGAGACCTTGACTTTGAGCTCCATGCATTCTCTCGGAGTCGGTAGAGATGAAGTGAAGATGGATCTGAGCACCCCAAGTGATCCGCCCCTACTTACGTGCAGCCTTTTTTTTTTTACTATCCCAGTATAGACTTGACCTTAGCCTGCATTTGGCACATTCTCACCTTACCTGACGCTCTACGTGAATTCCCCACTTTTTTTCTAAATCGTGTACATTTTCCCCCTCTGGCCTTAAATTACAAGCTCTTGAGCTGTTTCTTTGTCGTGCTCAGCGTGAGGCTGAGCACGGAACACCGTGGTGACAGCCGTTTGATCACGTACTTCGTGGCTGGACCCAAGGTGGCCGAGAACCCAGCGTAGCTGGTTCCTCGCAGTGTCTGCTGCACGACTCCCGCTCATGAGCATCTCGTAATAGCAGAAGATGGACAGGGAGCTTCTCCAGCACTTACTCACCTTTGGGCCTCCTTTCCTCCCAGGGAAGGGCCGGCTCAGCTGCACTCTGCGTGATTTTCTCTTTCTCATTTTGTTTTAACCATGCAAACCCGTGACCAGGATGACAAACCCACTGACATTCTCCCAAAGATCTACGCAAAGCCCGGAAACAGAATCCTTCCCCCACCCCAGCCACGTTAAAACATAGCTTGAGCTTGATTTCATTTTTTCACAGGAGCAGGATTCATGCAAATTCCGTTGGCGTGTGTGTGTCATTTGCAAGAAGCAAAGGTGTTAGGGACACATGCAGATCTTGACTAGCTTTCTGCCTATTTCCTTCTTCCTCAATGCAGAGATCTACACAATCTAGGCTTTTTTTTTCCCTATTAGTCTCAAGTGTACAGTACGTTGGTTAGAAATTTATATAGTTTATCGAACGATCCCCCCGATTGCTCTTTCTCCCCTCTGGCTCTCCACCTAGCCATGACCTTCCTGCTGACTGCATGCCCCGTGCCGTGCTCCCCATCCCCGTGACCATCTGTCAAATACTAACTTCTACTCCTTTAACCCTTCACCGCTTTCTCCCAGCCCCCCAATCCCCTCCCCTCTGGCCGTCACC
>NW_011889294.1:61873-64007 GCF_000151845.1 Pteropus vampyrus | reverse complement strand
ATCCCCGTGACCATCTGTCAAATACTAACTTCTACTCCTTTAACCCTTCACCGCTTTCTCCCAGCCCCCCAATCCCCTCCCCTCTGGCCGTCACCAGATTGCCCTCTACATTTGTGAGTCTCTTTTCGATTAGTTTGTTCTTTTTGTTCCTTAGATTCTGCATATAAGTGAAATCACATGGTACTCATCCTTCTCTGTCTGACTTATTTCGCTCAGCATAATAACCTCTAGGTCCATCCATGTCATTGTAAATGGTAGGATTTCACATATATGTATTTTTTATGGCTGAGTAATATTCCATTGTATATGTGAACCATGACTTCTTTATCCAGGCATCTGGTGATGGGCACTTAGGTCGCTTCCATATCTTGGCTCTTGTAAATTGTGCTGCTGTGAACACAGGCTGCACAGATCTTTACGAATTATCGTTTTGGTTTTCTCTGGATAAATACCCAGAAGTGCAATTGCTGGGTCAAAAGGTAGATCCATGTTTAATTTTTTTTTCATTTTTAATATTTCGAGGAGCCTCCAGACTGTTTTCCATAGTAGCTGTACTATGCTTTCTTCCCCCCCAGAATTTGAGCAAACTGCACTATCGCTGCTTTTAAGTTTTTTTTGTGTGTGTGTGTTTTTTTTAACTTTTTATTTTGAAATACAAGAAGTTACAAAATAGTATATGGACTCCCATGAACCCTTCGCGTAGCTTCCTCTAAAGGTGACATCTCACATGACTATCATGTGAGATATCAAAACCAGGAGATTGACGTCGGTACAATACTGTTAACTAGACTACAGAATATCTGATTTTTAAAAAGCACACATATTTTAAAGTCCTAAAATAATACTTCCGAACGCAAATAGTATCCGTCTTGATATAGGGTGGGCCAGGAATGCAAATACTCTAAAGGGAGGAGCCAGGCATGATGCCGGATGTTGGTGTAAAACACCAACAGCCAGTTGTCAGAGTATGCTCAGGGCTGTGCCCGAGAGGGAAGGCCAGCGGGACGCCAGGCGGCCCACACGGGGAGGCAGGGAGTGGCGACTTCCCGGACGGCTCAGTGGGACTTCTGTTGCACCGTTTGTGTCTGTTCCCCCAGAGCCAGGCTGTGGCCACAAAGAAACTGTCCTCACACCCCCACGATGAGACATGTACGTCCACTCGACTGGAGAAAGCACAGATGACATTCGTAGAAAAATAATGACTTTTTAATAGATTTTATTTTTTAGAGCAGTTTTAGGTTCACAGCAAAATCGAGAGGAAAGTGTAGAGTTCTCACCCCCCACCCACGTGCCCAGACTCTGACACTGTCCACGTCACTCAGCAGAGTGGAGCATTTTCACCAAGGATGTGTCGTCATCACCCAAAGTCCAGAGTTTACCTCGGGGTTCCCTCTTGGTGCTGAACGTTCTGTAGGTCTGGACAAACGTGTAGCGACACGTGTCCACCACTAATAATATCACACAGAGTGGCTTCGCTGCCCTGAAAGTCCCCTGCTCCACCTCTGCATCCCTCCCCACCCCAACCCCTGCCAGCCACCCATCTTTTTACCGGCTCCGTAGTTTTGCCTTTTCCAGAATGTCGAAGAGTTGGAGTCATACGGTACGGAACCTTTTCAGCTTGGCTTTTGTCAGTAATGTGCATTTAATGTTCCTCCGTGTCATTTCAGGGCTCGATGGCTTATTTATTTTTAGCTTCTGAATAATATTTTGCCTGGATGTAGAACCGTTTCTTGGCCCACTCGCCCATGGAAGGGCATCTCGGCTGCTTCCGCGTTTTGGTGATTGTGAATCAAGCCCTCCACCTCACTGCGCAGGTTTTGAATTCAGTGTTCGATCCTCCGGTGTGGCATGGTGTGGACGTCTGTGTCTGTGTATCTCATTCATGTGAGCGACAAACATTTTCTTTAAAAATCTGCCTCTCCCCTGTCTTTGGATGGGCGGTGAGGTGAGGGCTTATTTTGGCCTTTTATTTGGCATGATGTGGCTGTTTCTATCTGGCTGGCTGGCGCCAGTCGTGGAAATGGGCTTGCTTTGCTGTTGGTGCGTAAGGGTCACACCACCGGCCCGCAGAGGGAACTGGGCAGGAGAACATCATGGAGAAAGATCACTTCCGCCATCCTTTCTCCGCGTCTAG
>NW_011889294.1:57328-60789 GCF_000151845.1 Pteropus vampyrus | reverse complement strand
AAGCCCTCCACCTCACTGCGCAGGTTTTGAATTCAGTGTTCGATCCTCCGGTGTGGCATGGTGTGGACGTCTGTGTCTGCGTATCTCATTCATGTGAGCGACAAACATTTTCTGTAAAAATCGCCCTCTCCCCTGTCTTTGGATGGGCGGTGAGGTGAGGGCTTATTTTGGCCTTTTATTTGGCATGATGTGGCTGTTTCTATCTGGCTGGCTGGCACCAGTCGTGGAAATGCGCTTGCTTTGCTGTTGGTACGTAAGGGTCACACCACCGGCCCGCAGAGGGAACTGGGCAGGAGAACATCATGGAGAAAGATCACTTCCGCCATCCTTTCTCCGCGTCTAGACCTAGCTAAAGAAGTCTCTCTAAGCACCTCCGCCTGGCCCTGCTGCCCAAGCTTCCTCTGCTTTCCTGCCAGACGGCTCAGCCGTCCTGAGTGGGATGGGCGGGATCACCGTGTGGTCTCCCCCTTTGTCCAGACTCCACTTAACACCCTGGGGTTAGGCTGTACCCATCACCATTCCCCTGAGAGAACTTGTTTGTGTCAGGGCGGAAAAAGTTCCTGACTAGCTGGCTGCTCCTTGGCTTTTAACCTAGTTTCTTAATCCCTGTAATCTCTAAACTTCCTCTTACTCACTTAAAACCGACTGGAGTATCTGGAAGTTTTTTGCTAGCCTTAATACCTAGGACCGTGGCTCATAAAATCCCCCCTAGTATTTGGAGCTGTCCTGTTTGTAAAAATATCTTTGTATCGGAGCAATTTTTACACTCTCTGCAGCCTTTTCTGAAGGAGTGTGTTGTTGATCCCCAGGATGGGGACCAGAACGTCCGTAAAAGCCCTAGACAGCTGAGTGAAGACAGGGCCATTAGCGGAACTAGGGGAAAAGTTAGGCGATGTCTAAACCATAAACTCTGCACCCAGTACATGCTTGGAATTCAGTTGCAGTCGGGTTGTTTATAAAGGGTTTTGCAGTGAGATAATTTTATCTTCCATAAGGCGCTGACCTGATTTCCTTGAGGGCTACAAATGTGCCACCAATTCTAGCTGCCCCCTTAATCATAAAGTTGTTTTAAAGTGTGAATTCATCCTTGTCCGCCAGGCATTCCCAATTTGTTTACACTTAGATAGGAGAAGCTGGAGGGGGGTTGAGTGAACTTCAGGAAGGACGAAGACTTGTTTCTGCAGCGGTGTGGCTGCCTCGGGTGAGCCCTCGGGTGTCCCTGGTGAGCCCTCAGGGACAGTGCAGGATCTGCCAGGCGAGTGATCTCTGAGGACTATCCACTGCTTGGTCCTCTCAGAGCTGGACCCTGGACGTACATGTTACTAGTCAGGAGATTAAAGACGTGTCAACACAGTTCTGGTCCCCTTGCCCCCTCAGCTGAAACCCACCACGGTTGTTTGCAAGCTTAGAGGAGGGAAGGATGCCCCCTTGTCCCATTGCCCTACTTGTAGGTTTGTGCAAGAAAAAATCCAGTGGGAAAGGAGCAGGCAGTAGGTACGCTGGTTCTTCCCGGAGAGAGTGTGCCAGCATCTAGGAGTGCAGCCGCCGCCACGCCTGACCCCAGCGACCGCCACCCCCACCCCCTCACGCTTTTTCCCTTTGGATCAGCGCACTCTTATTTCAAGAGTGGACTGGGACTGTCCCAGGGCCATTATAGAGTGTCATCCATCTCTGGCATTTGCTCCCACTGCAGAAAAACAAGTCCAGTGCAGTGCACTCGGGTTTCTGAACAGCTGCCGCGCGCCGAAACCTGAGTCAGCAGAGCTGTCGCCGGGGGGAGCAGGGACTCCGGGGAGGGCTGTGCGCGGGGAGGCGGGGAGTCGAGGGCAGGGTGGCGACGCTCGGGGCTCCTGGCCCCTGGGCGGGCTCGGGTGCTGGTAAGGGAGGACACCGGCACGGGGCGGGGAGGGCGGGGCGGGAGCAGCTGTGCCGGCCGCACGGGAGCAGGCGCTGTCCCGGGCGAGCCATGCGGGACGTGAGCGACGTGTGGCAGCCTCTGCTCAGACTGTTCCGTTGCACTGTGGGTTTCGGGGAGCCCCGCCTTCTTTGCAGTCAGCACAGCCTCGGCGTGAGGTATGCGCCTCTGCAAGGCAGGGCAGCGCTTCTGTGCCGATGGAGCGCTTGCAAAAGCTTGCAAAAGCGCTTGCGGCAGCCCCACTCCAAGCGCCCCAGATCTTCGCGGGCGGCCACTGGCCTGACTACACACACGACTGTCATATGTCGCGAGCTGATGCAAAACCGCGAGGACCGGAGAGGCAGAAAGGAAAGACACACACGCCAAAAACTGGCGAGAAAGAGATGCAGCGGGGCTGTGCTGGGGAAACGGAGTGAATTGTAGGGGTTCGCATAATCAAGGTGCCACCTCCCCGTAGTTATTCCACGGCATTCCAGCCCCCTCCTCGTGCACAGCAGCCGGTTCCGGGAGAGCAAAGTTCAGGACAGGTCAAGGTTTCTAAGGGATTCAGGAAAGTAGGCGGGGTGGGGACGAAGGACCAGGGAAGCCCCCTCCCCGCGGGCGGGTGAGACACACAAGTATTACCACGGAGCAGCTCTGGCAAGGAGTGACAGGGAGAGCTGTACCCCACGGAGCACTCTCAGCGCCCTCCCTCGGGGTCCCCTCGCCCCGACTTTTAAACCTAAGCCTGGGCCTTTCTTCGGCTTGACATGCCTGACCCGGAGCGCGTGTTAAGAATGCAGAGTATTGGGGTCCCGCTCCCAGAGAGGCCCGGGAGGCCGTGCGGGTCGTCTTGATCGATGACAAGACGACGCTGACCGGGTAGGGTCTAAGGCCAAGGCTGCGTTCAGGGCGTTGTCAGCGGGACTGCCAGAGCAGGGCGCGCTGCCGCCGCGGGCCCGCAGGGGGCGCCGACGGGCTGCCTCCTGGCTCGCCCCACGCCCGGCTCCTCCCGCGAAGTGGGGCTGGAACCCGAAGAATGCGTCCCGCCCCTTGGCTGACGCGTGCGCCGCCGCCGGCCGGACTCTTAAAAGCCCAGGCGGAGCGCGGGGCATCCTAGCAGAGCTGGAGAGCAGGCGAGCGGAGGGGGCCGCGGAGGACTGGAGCTGGCGCCCGGGAACCGCGGCTGTCACTGCGCTCCCAGCATCCCGGGGACTAGCCCGGAACTGCGGAGGCGGCGGGTGCAGCCCCAGCCCCCCGCCCCTCTCGGAGAGCGCGTGGAGCCTCACGCTCTGGGCGGGCGTTCGTCACTTAGCACAAAGCACCTTTCCCACCAGCTGCGCCAGGGAGAGCGCACGGGCCGCGCTGCTGCGCACGCACCCCCGCTTCCCCTTTGTTTCGGGGGGTTCCTCGAGTCTGAGTTCTTCGCAAGGGGCTGAGGGCCACCGAGCCTAGGCTGCGAAGATGCCTTTGGAGCTGACTCAGAGCCGGGTTCAGAAGATCTGGATCCCGGTGGACCACCGTCCCTCGCTGCCCAGATGTGAGTGCAGGGGCGCGCGCGCCGGGC
>NW_011889294.1:53922-56771 GCF_000151845.1 Pteropus vampyrus | reverse complement strand
CGCCGCGCTGAGTCCGGCCCAGGGTCGCGGCCGCTCGCGCGCGCAGCGCCACCTCGGATCTCTCCCCGCCCTCCATCGCGACTTCCCCCGTCTCTGTCCCTCTCTCTGCCTATTTCCATCGTCTCGCTCAGCCCTCCGTATGTTTGGTTCCCCACCGCCCCACAGCCCCATCTCTCCCGCTCCGCTTTTCTGTATTTATCTATGTCATCTCTGTATTTCGCTTCCATCTCTTTTCTGTATATTTCGAATCTTTTTTACTTCTCTTTATATTTCTATTTTCTCTTTCGCATTTTCCTTCTGTACATGTCTGCCTCATCTCTCCCTCCCTCTCCCACCGCCAGCTCCTGCGCTGGGGGCCACAGGAGAGCAGCTCTGGACCCAGACTTTGCCTCCAGTTTTGCGGGGGGCGGGGGAGGGGGGAGTCGGTGGATCCGTCCGTGACTGCGCAGTTGGCAGCGTTTCATGCGCGCACACACTCCACCGCGCCCGGAGTTCGCTGGCGGTTCACCACCCTGCTGTCTGTGGTCGCCATACAGGCTATGGAAAGGGTTACCTCAGGCTCCGTCCCCCGCTGAGGAGAGCTCTCCTAAAAAGAGGTTCCAATGGTTTGAGGGCGGCGCCACTCCCCCAGGTAACCTGCCCAGGAGCCCACCAGGTGGAGAGGGGGTCGAGCCCAGTGGGGGGTGCTTTGCCCCAGGCCAGGTCAGGTTGCCTGACAGGTAACCATGGAGTTCCAGGTGCAAACCCTAGAGGTGGCTTCTAGGTGTGGATGGCACCTGAGTGCTGCTCATTTCTCACAGAGGCCGTGGTGACAGCTCACACAGATGTGTGACAGCTCACACCTTGGGCTTTGCCCAGCTCTGAATCTCTGCCCCCACCTGCCCTAGGCGTGGGGAGAACTGGCTCTGTGGTACATCTAGCTCGTACTGCTGATGGGCGCCTGGCAAAGCACTCCTGACACTGGGGGCTGCTCCTCCACCGGCTGGTCCCCTCTGCTGGATATGAGGGTCCTGGGGGCCACAGACGCCTTAAGGAGAACTCCATTTCTTTGCCAGGAACCTGGCAGCTTGGCAGGTCTGTTCCTTGTTTCCCAGCCCGTTTAGATATGCTCTTAAATAGCTCGCAACCTGGGCTGACCTCGGTCTCCTTGTGTGTCTGTAAAACCCGTTGGTGGTGAGAAATGCGGGACCTCAAATCCCGAGGGACATCTGGCCCCGCAGGGAGATCTGGCCCCGCGGCAAGATGCAGAAACAGTCCCGCCCTTTGTGACTTGGAACAAAACGTATTTACGGAGCGCCTTGTAAGCTCTAACCGGCCGTGCGAGTAGGGGTTGGTTCTCTACGTGCATAAATGCGTGCATGTGCGTGTGCGCATGCGCACACGCGCTCGCATTTAGTAGTCCCCCGAGGTTCAGCGTGGAGGGCCGACTCCACTAAGTCGAGCGATTCTGAGCAGCATTGTGCAGCCATGCTTCCTCCAGGCGTGAGAGACCCATCCATTAGGCTCTGTGAGTCTGCACGTCTCACACGCAGATGAGAGATTTGCCTAAAAATCCCTGTCGGAACCATTCAGAGCTGGAGGGGCGGGGGGATGCTGAAGCTGATGGATTAAGGCCCTGTCTCCGCCCACCTCTGGAATCCCGAGTGCGGTTCTGAGGTGCAATTGCAGACACGTGCTTCTTTATAAAAACATCTGCAGCCCCGACAGCTGTTACGTGCCCGTATTTCAGGGAGCAGCATCTGTCCTGACTTCCTTCTTTAGTCACATTTGTCTCCCATGGGAATAGAGAAAACGGGGTATTTCTTCTGGGCATCGTCCCTGACGCCTCCCCGCCTTCTTTAATGGCATTTGGAACATTGGAGGGATTTTCTTTTCCTAAACCTGTCACCATCTTTCTAAGTGGCGGATTCCCGGGAGGGCATGGGGAACATTCTGTTTATGTGCAAAGGACGGTAAAACAGCAACAGAAAGCTCCAGACTCACCTAGGGTACCCTGGTGCTGGACCCACAGGCGCGGCGAATGCTTCTCCCAAAACCTGCAGCTCCATTCGAATGCACAGCGTAACTCGGGGAGACCTCTTGAACGGGCGAATCAGCTTCTTCAGCAGGAAAGGGCTGCTTGTGCCTTCTGCCGACTGTCTCTAAGCGTGGGGCGCCTGCCGGTGGGCCCCTGCCTTTTTATCTACCCAAGACCTCTGTTTTCTCATCTGTAAAGTCGCTGTCTGCCGGTAGAAAGGTTTCCATCTCAGAGAGGGGTTTTAAAACCACCCAGGTATTCTGAATTAAAGGAGGAAGTTGGGGGGTGTTCAGGAGTAACCCCTACCTATCCGTGGGTGATCACTGCCGTTTGTAGCGTTGACTCTCGGCCCTGGCTGCACATTGGAACCATTTTGGGGAGATTTTGAAAAACAAAATCCACATAGGTACCCCAAACCTAGTGAGAATTGCCGCGGCCCGGGCGTCCTGTGTTTTAAGAGCTCCTTAGGTTCAGTCACCGGTGGAGAGCCGCTGGTTTAGGAAAAAGAGAGCGCTTGCAGGATTTCATGTGAGGGAGACTTGGTGAGCCCCGCTTCTGACCCTCTTCAACTGGGGGGTCTCAGCTTCCACGTGTCTGGAGCGAGGAAAGCCATAGAGGCTGACACTGATGGAGGCGCTGTGGGAAGCATTTCACACTTATTACGTGGTAGTTAGCCCTCCCAAGAAACTTGATGAAGCATCCATCCATTTCACAGAAAAAGAGACTAAGTGGGAGCTCAAGTAGCTTGTCCAAGGTCAAAGGAGACCGTGAGAACTGCCTTCGAACTCTGACTCCGTCCCGGGCCTCTTGGCCACTGGGCTATTGTGCTGCC
>NW_011889294.1:34800-53203 GCF_000151845.1 Pteropus vampyrus | reverse complement strand
CAGTGGGTGGGGACAGCTGCGCATTACACATTATCAGAGAGGCTGGCGGCTTAATCCGGGTCACAGGGCTGGAAATGGAGTGGCGGCCCGTCGGTCTGGCTGTCCGTTTCCAGGACTGGCTGCTCCGGCCACCACAGATGCCTCTCCCCGCACTCACTAACTGGGCTCCTGGTTATCGTTTGCTTTCCCGTGTCCACTTACGTGCAGGGAACCAGAGTGCGTGATATACTAATGAAACGAGGCAGCTGGCCGTACACAGCCGGGTCTAGCTCACGGGCTACTCAGGGACACTCGCCCGGGCTGCCCAGTGCAAGCCCGCCCCAAGCCCGCCCCCACGGTCGCCCCGGGCCGCAGGGCCAGCGCTCCCTAGGGGACGCGTGCTGTGCTATTATCACAGCATTCGTCACGCCGTGTGCGTTGTTGGCTTGTGTACTGTCTGTCGTCCTCCGCCCCAGACCAGCCGCTTCTCGGCACAGGGGTCGTGTCCATGTAAGCTCTGTGCTCACAGGGCACCCAGCACCTGTGGTGTGTCCTTGAGCGCGTGAGTGACATTGGGGAGTTGAGGGTGAGCTCCCAGAACTTGGCGACGTTCCTCGAGCTCTTACTCAAGTGATGGCTTTAACCACGGATGACACTTTTAGCCTGAGTGCCCGCCCCCGAGCTGCGATGAAGGTGTTTATGTCCTGTTAACCCCGCGGTCGTCCCTCACGCCTTTGACGGAGGGAATGGGTGCACATCCCACGTACACGTTTGCATTGACATCTGAGTTGACATCTCAATACATCTAAGTATAGAAACTTTTTTTTTTTTTTGGTCAAAAAGGAGTTCAAATATTAAACACGTATACAAGATGCAATGAAACACACACGTACTTTTTTGGAAAATCCTGTGTTAAACTCCATACTAGTCCCTGGGCCGGTGGAGAGGGGGAAAAGGCAGCGTGCTCCGGGAGGATGGATGGGATGAGAGCTGGGTGGGTCAAAAAGGGCCGTAGAGAAGAAGAGCCTGAGGGTCTGCGGGGAACTGAGGCAGGGCAGGTGATTATAGGACCGAGACGGCGCCTGGGACCTGCCGTGACTTTATGAAAGAAAGGGGAGTGATGGAGGAGAGTAAGACTTGAAGGCTTGGTCCAAATGGTTTGTGGATCCCCTGCTCGCCTGGAGACCCAGGAACACCTGGGCGGAGGGACAGCGGCTGGCACCTTTGGCAGTCCCTGGGGAGCTCCTTTGAGTCTTCTGCAGGAAGCCAAAGCCATAGGAAGAATGACTTCTGCTTTGCAAAATAAAGGCTCGGTGGTTTATTTCAGTTTGAGATTCGGCCTGAATTTTTGGCTTAAGAGGGTGACTCTGCCACGTCTTTGTGGCTTTCGCCGCCAGAGATCTGAAGATCTGTGCGTGTGATTCCCGGAGAGTGGTGCCCATCTGCAATTTGATGAATCAGTCAGCCTCTGTCTCCACTTCTTTGGCATGGATCCAGCCAGAGTAGTCCGTGCTCGTGCTCAGCTCTGAGGCGTGCAGGGGGTGGCCTTTGTGTGTGCGTGCATGTGTGCGTGTGTGCGTGTCCCCATCTGTCTCTGTGCATGTCTGGATGCTCTCGGAGCAGAGGCTTGCTTGGCGGGGACATCAGATAAGGTCAGTGGAAAACCCGTGGTTTGTGGGGGGAGGATTAGTAGAGGGGGGATGGTGGTGGGGCACAAGTAAGAACATTCTCCTCACGTGTCACCTGCCGCTGCCGCAGTGCATGCAGCAGGGTGCGTCTCGTCCCCGCTGGTGTTCAGGGAGACCGTCACCGTTCTCCGTGTGCCCCGTGGCGTCTTTGCCTCCCTCGTGTGCTCACGCGGGGGCAGGGAAACGCCTCTGTTTTCGAGGCGCTCGTTTGTTCCTGGCCACGGGGAGCTGGGGGGCCCCAGCCCAGGGCTTTCGTGGCCCTTGAATGTCTCCTGGCCTCCTGACTGCCTGTCCTCCTCCACCTCCTCACTCTGCACGGAGAAAGTCACTGATGGTCAAGACACATGAAAGAACCGGTCGCTGTGTGTTGTGCTTCCTCCTTGCCGCCAGCCACAGGTCCGGGGGCGGGCCCTAGAATAGTGTGCTGGCCGTTTGGACAGCCGACCTCGGCTTGTTCAGCAGGCTGAGTGCAGGACTGCGTGGGGACCGTCCAGCGTAAGATAGGCATCTTCCTTCAGATAAAGCATCTGTCTAAACATGACGACGTCTGCCTAGATTTGGGGTGCAGCTGTATAGCTTTGCCTGCACCCGTGTGCCTGGTGCCCAGGGGGCAGTGCTGCGTGTCTGGTGGGGGACGCGGGGCTGACCATGGCAGCCGGGGGGTGGGCAGGTGGCCAGTCTCTTGCTCTCAGCAGGTGGTCCCTGGTTTACGAACACTCATTACCAGGATGCTGGAGTCACCTGAAGGTGTCAGGGTTTTGGGGGCAAGATGCCAGCCAAGGAGACACTGCCCCTTAAACGTCCAGGGCTCTGTGGCTGCCTTCTTAAGACGCAGTGAAGAGCCTCTCTCCCCGGTGTGTCGTCTTACTGGGATTCCGAGGGACGTGGGACAGTAGTTCAGCGAAGCCAGGAGGAGGTTCACAGGCACGACCTTCTGGGTTCCCCTGCCCGGGAGCGCGTGGGACCCCGTGACCCGCCATGCCTTCGGCCTGCTGTCACTCAGAACTAGGCAGTGGGCAGGCGAGGAGCAGAAAAGGGCAGGAGAGTCAGTCCCAGGGACAAAGGAATGTGTCTGTCGCCCTGTGGCGGGGAGGGTAGGGCAGCGTTTGGAGTCCCTGACCTACTTTCGTTTGACAGACTCCCACTTTTTAAAATCACCTTCCTTGCCTACATTATTTTGTTAACCAATGTTACTCCGATTAATTTAAGTAAATGTAAATAAAATTGTCTTCTTAAAATAAAAGTTTTTTAGGAAGGTCACTCAGACCAACGGGCTGGAGACTGGGAGGGACGTTGATGATTGGCTTCTTTCCAGATTGACTGGGGAGGGGGCGTCACCTGGAAGCTGGAGGGAGCTGCGAAGTGAGACCCCCGAGGCGGGGCTCCGGCCACCAGGGGGCGCTGGTCTTGCTGGACCACGAGGTGGGCAGGAAGTAGGCCTGCTTCATCTTCATCTCTGGCCGCCCCTGTCTGTTCCCCCCCACAGCCTGTGGGCCGAAGCTGACCAACTCCCCCACGGTGATCGTGATGGTGGGCCTGCCAGCCCGGGGAAAGACCTACATCTCCAAGAAGCTGACTCGCTACCTCAACTGGATTGGCGTCCCCACGAAAGGTGAGCCTGGGCCCCAAGGCCAGGTGGTCACAGTCCCTGCTGTGACCCTACTCCCCATCCCCCCAAAAAGCCCCCATATTGTCACCCGCCGCGCTGCACACACCCTTACTTTGCGGTGGGGTCTTTTCCCACTGGCCGCTCTGTGATTCCCGCCACCCTGAGCCCCCTGAGCCCCCACTCGGCTCCTCCAGGAAGCTTCCTCTGCCACCGCGGTCCGTGCTGGTCTTTGTCCCTCACGTTCCCGGAGCGCTCAGTTGCTAGGACGTCGCTCTGCTGACTGTCGTAAAGGGCTCCGAGCCATCGATCAGATTTTATGAGTCCCTCCCTGGTCTGTCCAGCCATCTGGGACACGCCTGGAGGCCAGGGACTGATTTTACATCGCTGTCCCCTGCTGTGCCCAGCGCGGTGCCTGGCACAGGGAGTGAATATTCGGGGTCGCAGGCTGCTGCGTCAGTGGGTGACTGAGTTAGACCCGGCCGTGGTGGGCATCGCTGGCAGAAACCACTGCCCCCGTGTTCACTAGACGTGTGACTGCCACCTGTTCTCACAGCCTCAGCCTCCAGCCCCTGACCTTGCGAGGCTGGCCGGGGGACTGGGCTGCAGCGGACAACCTGCAGAAAAGCAGGCGGCTGGGAGCCACGCCCGGTCCAGGGGCCCCGGCTCTTGCAGGTGGATGAAGGCACGGGACAAGGGGGTCCGTTTTCTGGTTTCCACGTCTTACCAGCATCGCACTCCAGTGGGCGTGCGTGTGCAGGCTTGTTCTCCTTTTGGGGGAACGTGCCCAGCCGCGAGTGGCCCGCCTCCTCCCGGCGGCCAGCTCAGCGTCCCCTGTCCCCGCCCGTCGCAGTGTTCAATGTCGGAGAGTACCGTCGCGAGGCCGTGAAGCAGTACAGCTCCTACAGCTTCTTCCGCCCGGACAACGAGGAGGCCATGAGGGTCCGCAGGTAAGGCCCGTGCCGCCGGGCAGGCCCTTGCTGGGGGTCGCTTTGCTTCCGGAAGCGGGGTTCGGTGAGGGGACGAGGAAGCTGGCCTGGGGTGTGCCCCCACTGCCGGTGGCCCCACTGCCGCGTGCGTTAGGGCGTCTCCTGGCATCTGTGAGACACGCTGCTCCCATCGGCTCCCAGACGGGCTAATGCAGCTGACGTGATGCGGATCAACAACACGGTCTTGTTATTAAGAACGAACACAACCGCTTTCGTGGAAAATCAGCTGTTCACACGAGAAAGCACTTTTTTAAGCCCGAGGTGATCCTGAAACCCGAGTGTGATGACGTCCAGCCCTGGCTGCACTTTAGAGTCACCCGGGAGGTGGGAAGGGACCTGGCACCAGGCCCGCCCTGGGCCAGTCCGTGCGACCTGGGCAGGACCTGGGCGTGGGTTCCTCAGAGGTCCCGGGGTTCACCGTGCAGGCACGAGCAGCGCTTCGGGGAGTGACTATGGCCCTCTGTGGGGCTCTGACGGGGTGTCCCTGGGCCAGCGGGGCCTGGTCAGCCCGAGCAGGCCCGCGGTAGCACAGCCGGGCGCTGCGGCCCCTGGGGTGCGGGGGTGCCGGGCGTCTCCTGGGGTGGGTGGGCCCTGATGCCTGCGCTCTTTCCGTGTGTCCCAGGCAGTGCGCCCTGGCTGCCTTGAGAGACGTCAAAGCTTACCTGACGAAGGAAGGGGGCCAGATCTCAGTAAGTTTTGGGGTACACGGCTCCGTCTCCAATCCCGTGGTGGGATGGCACCCTGGACAGAGTGAAACAGAGACACTGGCCTGAGCAGTGGCGTGGTGGGGACCCCTCAAATAGGGACAGGTCCTCTGGCCCGAGAGTTGGGAGAAGCAGGTGGCTGGACAGCACAGGGACACGGGACGGAGGTCAGGGCGGGGGGCACAGCCGGCCAGTGTGCCCTGCACCCCTCCTCTGCGTGCGGTTGGCACCCCTGCAAGGCATGCTGGACCTGGGGTGGCTGCAGCCACGTGCACCCTCCCCTGTCACTGTCACTCGTTCCTTTGTTTTAAGGGCCATCACCGTCCGTCCCCTTCCATCCCTGAGTGTGGCGGGGGAAGGGGGGAGGCGGGGAGGGCCGCGGGCCGGGCGCAGCCTCTCTGGAGCCGCTGTTTTTGGCTTCCACTAGGAAGGGACAGGCCCGGCCTCTGTGGTGTGGCCGACGCGGCTAAAGTCCAGCGTGGGTTCCCCTCACGGCCCGCTTTCTTCCTCCCTGTCAGGTTTTCGATGCCACCAATACGACCAGAGAGAGGAGACACATGATCCTTCATTTTGCCAAAGAAAACAATTTCAAGGTGAGCCGACCTGCCGGCCCCGCCCGGAGCGCTCAGGAGGAAGGGCGGGAAACCCTCCAAACGGACCGGTTCACACTCGTCCCTCCTCTTCCCACTGTCCCCTCGTCCTGCCCACCTCCTGGCGGGCGCCCGTGGGGGTGACCCTGACGGGCGGGGCTGGGGGGCGAAGCGTGTCTTGACTGGGGAAGGATCTGATTGGGCAGGCGGCCCCTTTTCTTCTGTCTCGGGGATTCGAGAGTGGTGGCCCCTCCTCGGACACGGGGGTCACGTGGCGCTGCCGGAGCTGGCCCTCCGCGTCCCCGGTCAGTGGTTTCCTGACGCGGCTGCCGCCCCCGCCTCCCTCCCCAGGTGTTCTTCATCGAGTCCGTGTGCGATGACCCCACCGTCGTCGCCTCGAACATCATGGTAAGGCCATGCCAGACCCCCAGGCAGTTCCCGGGCCCCGGGGGGGGGGCGGGTTTTCCTGCGGGGGTTTGTTTTTTTCGGGGTTGGGCCCCGGCGGCTGGGAGTGCAGAGCTGTGTTGTGCTTAGGGGGGCGTTCTCGGACCTGAGCTGGCTTCGCACCGGGTCCTGTCGGTCAGTCGGCAGAAAGCAGTCTCCGTGGGATGTGAGGTCAAGCAGGGGACCTGAATAGGGGCGGCAGCTCTGGGTGGGGATGGGGATGGGGATGGGGCTGCTTGGGGCCAAGGGCAGGTCACCCCTCCAGGAAGCAGGCTGGTCTCTTTTGCTGTTAAGGGCCCTGGGAGGTGGATGGCTGTGTGTTGATAAGGGGCATAGGACTCAGCAGGATAAAGGCAGCATTCCCAAGTTTGGGGAGCATGGGAGTGCTAAATCTATCTTCTGCTGAGGCATCCACAATCTGTGACAAGGGGAGGGACTCGGATAAACAGCATAGTTGGCAGTTTAATTCGATGCATTTGTCGCATTCTTAGATTTCATCCCGGGATAGTAATATGTCATAAGTAGAAAGGGTCACTGTCAAGACCTGACCACACGTCACCGTCTCGGGTCGCAGATGATTTTCTGTCGGGCTCAGATACATCGCCAATAGGATGGTTCTCGTTTGGGGACGCGGGCGTTGCCGCGGGCAGAGCGCCTCTGCGGAGGGCCGCGGGGCTCATCGGCCCCTGGCGCTGGGCCTCTTCTCCAAGGTGGCGGGAATATTCCAAGCGTTTCTAAGAGACGAGCTCATCTTTCCGGAAGGGCGATTCAAAGTGTGGGAAATCGGTCCCGATTAGTCTTGACGGGTCCGAAGGCAGAGGCTCAGAGGGTTCGGCTGCATCTCTTCGGCTCGGTTCTGCGAGGTCACCTGTCCCCGGCAGTCAGTGGCCATGCACTCGGCCCGGAGCTCACTTCCTGTCTCTGTTAACACGCTGCGTCACGCGCACCCTCGGTGTGCAGAGCCTCACGCGGCCGGGCGGCTGCTGCCTCTCCTCTGTGCTCTCTGTGCGGCTGGCTGTGCCGGTGGGGCGAGGGATCTGTTTTCAGGGGTGCATTTCTGTGGTGCTCAGCAAGTGCACGTGGCTGTGCCACCGTCCCCACTGTCCATCTCCCCAGACCGGAGCTCTGCACCCCGCAACACCGAGTGCCCACTGAACCTGGGGTTTGGAAGAGTAGCTGCCTCTCTTCGCCCCACAGTAGCTGCTGGGAGGATAAAAGTCTGAGTTCCGCTAACATCTGCCAGGTGGCTCAGACCAATTGTCCACTTATGGGGCTGGAGGGTGGTGGAGTGGTGGTGGGGGTGGTGGTGGCAGGCCCGAGGGCTGGGCTGCTGTGTCTCCCTCCCGTGAGCACAAACCTTGGAAGGTTCGGCCCGGCCGGGCAGGGAAGCGTTAGTCGGGGGCCAGTTACAAGTGTGCGCCTCCCCGTCCGTCTGTCGGTGGTGGGGAAGGGTCCTGCCTGACACACACGCTGGGGGCCTCACCCACGGCCCCCCGAGTGCACCTCGGCTAACCGACAGCCTGCCCTCCACCTGGGGAAGTTGCAGACGGGGACGCAGAACCTGGCCGAACAGAGGGCTGGGCTGTCTGGGGGTGACTGGGCTGCTGGATTGATCCCCAGTCGCGGCCTATTCAGAGGTGTCATGAGAACCTTGTGGGTTTCCTGTCTCCTTCCTGTCAGGCAGCGATCTTCTGTCTGCTGGGGTGTGTCCCCCGCCCCCGTGTAGCCGTCCTGCTGTGACTCGACCCCGCTGCACATCTTTCCTCCTAAATGCCGGGCCGGATCATCGTTGTTCTGAGCCCGGCTGTGCTTTCCCCGTCTGCCAGCTCCAAATCCTGCTTCAGCTAAGCAGAAAGCCTTCCAGCGTGATTCATCAGCTGCCCCTTTGTGGTGTTACAGGAAGTGAAAATCTCCAGCCCGGATTACAAAGACTGCAACTCAGCAGAAGCCATGGACGACTTCATGAAGAGAATTAGTTGCTACGAAGCCAGCTATCAGCCCCTCGACCCCGATCAATGTGACAGGTAATGCCCAAGAGGCGACACACTCTGAATCACCTGCTTTTGGCCTCTGTGCTTCCTCGGTGTTCTCACAAAGCATTCGCTCCTGGCGATATGTTTGTGAACTCTCTTTTAAACTGCCTTTTCCAGAAGTTCCTTGATTGCACGTTCAGTGTGACTGCTTCAGCTGCTGAGCGGGCGGAAGTGTGGGAAGGGGACACCTGAGCCCAGTCTCATTTTGTTTGCAACCTCCTGCTTTTCTCTCCCCTACTCCTGGGGGGTCAGCAGCCTCCCTCCCACACGCCCACACTCATACTCCCACGGTCAGAGAAAACAGGTGTGGTCTGCCCTCCCGGGGCCGCCGGCCTGGCACTGCGCTCTGCGGGCAGCAGGCTGTGCGGCCGTGCCCCAGGCAGGGCCCTGATCCGCAGCCACCTTCCCGCGCAGAGACCTGTCCCTGATCAAGGTGATCGACGTGGGCCGGCGGTTCCTGGTGAACAGAGTGCAGGACCACGTGCAGAGCCGCATCGTGTACTACTTGATGAACATCCACGTGCAGCCCCGTGCCATCTACCTGTGCCGGCACGGCGAGAGCGAGCACAACCTCCACGGCAGGATCGGAGGGGACTCGGGCCTGTCCAGCAGGGGCAGGAAGGTAGGAGTGGGGCCGAGGGCTGGGGGCGTGTGTCCCCGCGGATGCGTGTCTGTGCGTGTGTGTGTGTGTGGACACCGAGGGTCTCCGGGCCGTGGGGAGGGTGTGGGGGGCTCCTCGCCATTCGAACGAGATTAGAGTGACCGTCCCTAGTGCCAGTGGGAAGAGCCCGCGCTGCTTCCCCGGGGGGCACAGGAGCCTGGAGCCCAGAGTGCGCCCCTGTCGCCCCGCCCCCAGTTTGCCAGCGCCCTGAGCAAATTCGTGGAGGAGCAGAACCTGAAGGACCTCAAGGTGTGGACCAGCCAGCTGAAGAGCGCCATCCAGACGGCCGAGGCCCTGCAGCTGCCCTACGAGCAGTGGAAGGCGCTGAACGAGATCGATGCTGTGGGTCCCGGGTCCCCGCAGGCTGTTGGGGGGGTGGGGCGACCGCGCAGGGGGGCCTCTTCCCGCCCCCTCTGCTGGAAACCCCGGGGGCCCTGAGACCCGCGGGCGCGTGTGGCCCAGGGAGGTGGCCGTGGGGTGCTGCTTCCCTCGCGTGACCCCTGGGTGTTCCCTCCAGGGTGTCTGTGAGGAGATGACCTATGAGGAGATCAAGGACACCTATCCTGAGGAGTACGCCCTGCGCGAGCAAGACAAGTACTACTACCGGTACCCCACTGGGGAGGTGCGTGTGTGCCCTGCGCCCCCCGCCCCATGTGCGGCTCATCTATGTCAGTTCCCTCTAGCCCGCGGCGCTGTCCCCTTGTCTCGTCCTGGCCCTCAGCCTCTGGGACCTGGTCAGTAAGGGCAGGAAGGGGGATAGCAGGCGGACCAGTGTGAGTGCGGGCCTTGCCGGTCTCGAAAGCCATAGATAGTCCTACCCCTTCTTTAAAAATTTTTTTATGGAGATAATATTCCCATAATGTAAAGTTAACCGTTTTCACCGTTTGAAAGTATACAATCCAGTGGTGTTTAGTATATCCCCAACACCATAAGATCCTCGCCTCTAATTCTAGATAATTCTAGACCATTCCATCATGCCAAAAAACACCCGTCTGTGAGCCCCAGCCCCAGTCCCCCGAGCCCCAGCCCCGGCGACCACGAGTCTGTCTCTGGAGGGGCCTGCTGTGGACCGCTCACCTGAGTGGGGCCGTGTGCTACATGGTCTTCTGCGTCTGGCTGCTGCTGCCACTTGGGTCACAGTTGCAGCGTGTGACAGGCGCAGCTTCCTGACTCCCCAGCGCAGAGGGGAGGGTCAGGAGAGGGGCGGAGCCATGGGGGCGAGGACGTAGGTTTACGCCCCGTAGGAGGACTGCTCCCCCACATTCTCGCCGAGCGGGGACGCCCTCTGACTCTGAGGCTGCGGGAGGCCCCCTGGCACCCTGAGGCGGCAGCACCCACACACGCGGGTGCTGAGCGGTCGGCCGACGGGTGTTCTCTGGGTTGCACTGGGGGCGGCCGAGGTGGCTCGTGCTCCTGCTCCATGCGGCACCCTGTCGTCCATCTTGCAGTCCTACCAGGACCTGGTCCAGCGCCTGGAGCCGGTGATCATGGAGCTGGAGCGCCAGGAGAACGTGCTGGTCATCTGTCACCAGGCCGTCCTGCGTTGCCTCTTGGCCTACTTCCTGGACAAGAGTGCAGGTGCCGCTGTCCCCGAAGCGTTCTCAGGGTCGGGGGACAGGAGGCGCTGTCCTCCGAAGCATCCTCGGGGTTGGGGGACGGGAGCCGGGTGCAGCCCCTGGCAGAAAGGAGGACATCTAGCCTCTGGGTTTGGGGTGGCACGGCCCTGTCCTTCCTTGCCCTCCCCTGGGAGACCTCAGAGCACACGTGATGCACGATGGCTTCGTGCGGGAGCCCCCTGAGGGCCCGTCCGTGGGCAGGGGCCAGCTCTGCTCTTCAGCTCACCTGTAAGAAGCAGACAGCCCAGAAAACTAACTTGAAACTTAAGTCTGCGTCTGCCCGAGGCCCAGCTGAGTCCCGACACACCCGAATTGTTGAGGGAGTCACTTTTTGTTCACTCTCTTTGTGTGAAGGTGGGCTTGGGGTTTGTTTTGATTTTGTTCTTCAGGCTAGGTGTCTTTTCTAAGGCCATCTGCCTTGTGTGGGGGGTGGGGGGCGCCGCCCCTGCCCGGCCGGGGCCCCGAGGGCACTGTCGTGGCAGACTCTCACTGGGGGCCATGGATGGCCATCCTCGAGCCCCACACCTAATCATGGCGCCCTTCCTCTTTCCAGAGGAGATGCCTTACCTGAAATGCCCCCTTCACACCGTCCTGAAACTGACGCCCGTCGCTTACGGTGAGTATGGCGACACAGCCCCTGCCGAGACTGCCCCCCTGGGACGGTGGCTCCTGGGGGCCGTGGGGCTGTAGGCGGCCTGTCCCCTGTAACCAGAAGCCGATCGGTCTCTCGCCACCCTCGCCCAGGTTGCCGCGTAGAGTCCATCTACCTGAACGTGGAGTCAGTGAACACACACCGGGAGAGGTCAGAGGTGCGTGTGAGCTCCCCCGCCGGTCCCCCGCCGGTCCCCCTCCTGTGCTCCATCCCGAGGTCTGTCGAGTGACAGCCCCGATGCCTGGGGCTCCCGGGAGGCCCCGCGATCGCGTCGCCTGTGCGCGCCTGTGCGTGCCTGTGCGCGCCTGTGCGTGCCTGTGCGCGCCTCTGCGTGCCTGTGCGTGCCGACGCGCGTCGCTCAGCGGGTTCTCGCGGGGCGTTTTCTTGGAACTCGGGGGGCCCGGGCGACTTTCTCCCGCTCTTTTCTCCGCATCCTGGGCTCCTGTCCCGTCTTTCTCGTGGCTTCTTGACCTCTTCTTTTTCTCTCTCTTTCCATGCTTCCTTTCTCCATTCTTCCTTGACCCAAGGAGTGAACATTAAAGAGGAAGACGCATCCTGCTCTTAAACATAGCCGCACAGCACAGTCGTTGCTGCCTCGTCCTCTGGGACAGCTAACACTTTCCCGCTCCAGAGTTAGGGGTGAAAGCAGCCTCAGCATCGCTCCTCGGCCTTTTGGCCAAGGTCAAGCGTAGTATCTGTTCGTAGCAGTTCGAAGCGGCATCGGCGGCTTCGCTCAGTCGGCCGTGTGCACGTGGGCTCAGGGTTGCCGAGGAGGCGAGCACAGTGAGCCAGGGAGTGGACGTGAAGAGACACGAGGGGTGGCGGGTGCCAGGGTTTTCAGGAGGCCCCGGTGCCCGGTGGCATCGGCTACCCGCCTTGGGGATGCGGTCCGAGATCGGGTGGCCAGCCTGGCCGGGTCTCCCAGATGTCCGCCCAGGCGTCCGTTGTGAAAAGAAGTCGGAGTTTGCTTTGTCCAGACGCGGTGCTTTGCCGGCATCAGCCCGACACTTTCACACCGAGTGTGCCAGTCCCGTCCGCTTAGGAGACTCCCACTCCCAGGGAGCGTGGCCAGGAGATTTTGGCATTAGAATCCGGCTTCCGGCGGCATTTGCCTGGCTGGTTGGAACACAGGACGGCGTCCCTCGGCTCCGTGACGGCCCCTTCTGTACATGTGGGTGGTGGGTGCTGCGTCTCTTGCGGCTCTGTGAGGAGCAGCCTCCCGCCGGACCCTCCAGCAGTAGGGTTGGGCCGAACTGGGCTCCGATGGTCTCAACGCTTCACCATGCAGGGTCTTGGTTGAGACAGACCTTGACTCGGGCTCCTTGGGCCACGAGCCACGGAGTGACAGGCCAGGGGGACTTCAGATCCCATCGCCCCAGGCGCGTTGCCACTTGCCACTCCGGTCTTCTGTGTCTGTGGTCTCTTGGGCCCTTTGAAGCCCGCCTTTCCTGCCCCGAGCCGGGCGCAGCTTGGGGGCTCAGGGCCGGTTCCATGTCTCTGCAGATCCTGGCTTGCGGTCAGCCAGGATTGTCGCCGAGGACAGAGTCCAGCGCCGACACCTCCTCCTCCCTGCCCTCCTGTCGGCTTGTCCCCTCAGTGGTTAATGCCGCCTCTCGCCCGGGCCTCTCCCCTGGGCCTCTCCCCTCCAGCCGCTCCCCTCCAGTCCCCTCCTTGGAGGCTGGAGGCCCTCTGTCCCACCTCCTTGCGAGCTACGACTGACTGCAGAACTTGTCCTGCTCATCTCCTCCCACCTGTTTTGTGAATGTTGTGTTTGTCCCAGTGTGTGTCTTGGAATGATCTGGAAAAGGGGCTTGGGAGGAGACCACCCCCGATCTCGCCGACCGGGAGACACAGGGCAAATGGCAGCCCTGTGGTCACAGGGCCATTCACCGTGGTCGGTCCTGTCGTATCAGGAAATCCCAGAAGCCGAGAGACACCTTTTGTTTGGTGTTGATTTTTTTTTTTTTTTTTTTTGGCTTATTTACCTCCCCTTTCCTTGTAACTGTCGCCTTCTCTCTTTTGTCTTTGTCTCGCTTAGGATGCAAAGAAGGGACCTAACCCACTCATGAGACGCAATAGTGTCACCCCACTAGCCAGCCCTGAGCCCACCAAAAAGCCTCGCATCAACAGCTTTGAGGAGCATGTGGCCTCTGCCTCCGCTGCGCTGCCCAGCTGCCTGTCCCCGGAGGTGCCCACACAGCTGCCCGGACAAGTGCGTCAGCCCCTGCCTTCCTCGCCGCCGTGTCCTGTGTCTGGGAGGGGAGGAGACCACGCCGGTGGGTGTGGCTGCGGCCTCAGACCCAGGCCTGCGTGCGGGTGGGTGGGGACTCCCTGGGGGGACACGTCAGGCCCTCCCTGACCGTGGCCGTGAGTGTGCACGAGCTTCCTGAGGGGGCCACGTCCACTAGCCGAATTGGGGAGAGCGGAAGAGGCGGCACAGCGGCCGTGTCGCATTCACATCCACGGATAGGTTCTTCTAAACCAGAGTTGCATGCAGCCCCTGGTCTGGAAGTCTCCGTGCCGCTCTGGGCCAGGGGCTTCTCTGCGGCCCACTGTAGTAGTGGGAGGGGCCCCTAGAGAGTGTCCTCGCCCGGAACCCGCCAGGCCCGGTGACAGCCGGGGCTTGCAGGGCTGGATGGCCCGGAAATGGCCACTTTCTCACACAGCTCGTAGTGAAAAAACCAGACGGCAAAAAACCAACTAGATTTATTCGCTGAAAGATTTTGGCTGCTGGGCATTAAGATTTATTTTCAGAAAACCATTTTTTTCTTCAACAACAGCCAAGAATCTTTGCCAGTGTGTGAGACGTAGTAATCTCCAGGCACAAATCTGGGTCCCCCCCCACCCCCCGCCGCCGGCCCCCTGCCAGCCACCAGGCCTGGTCTCTTACAAATAGATCACGGCTGTGAATCGGTTTGTTTATGAGCTCAGCGCCGAGGCCTGCAAACTCCTGCGTCCCCCGCGAAGTGCATTTGAGTCTGGCGGTGTCTGGCGGTGTGACGTGGGCCAGTGCTGTGCGGCCTCGTGCGGGCGGCTGGACCTCCCTGGGCCTCGGTTCCCCCCTATGGAACGGGGAGCAGCACCTGCTGCAGACTGGGTGTCGCCCTGGCTCTAAGTTTTGGGATTTATCGTCGGCTTGCATCCCCCCTCCCCTTCCCCGGCCACCAGTCTCCTTATCCTCTGAAGTGAGGGCTTCGAGGTGTCTAATCGCTGCTCCTTTCGGGTCTAAAATTAGAGGTATTTTTAATGAAGACTGGGAACGGAAGTAGTGTCTCTCTGCCATTCTGTTTTGCTGTGAACTCTGGGTCGTAGCAGATGTGCAGAGGCCACTGTCACAGACGCTTGGGGGACTGGCCTGGGCTGGCTTGGGTGGTGCGCCGGGCTGTGCCACCCCGAGTCACAGAGGGTGCATGGCAGAGGGTTCCCCTGACTTTGACAGGACAGTCCTTCGGGGTTGCCGAGCTGAATCGTCAGGGAGTCTGGAAGCCGCCATCGGCTGGGCCTGGCTGGGAGGGTCCCCACAGAGGATGTCTTGGTTTCAAATGCCTCGGGCCCTGTCCCCTGTCCCTTTACTGACCTCTCTCTCTCTCTCCACCTTTTCTCTCTGCAGCCTTTGCTAGGGAAAGCCTGTTTGTAAGTATATTTCTCTGAATAATTTTGATGCTCGCACCTACTTCTTGCTTGCCAGTTTGGCTTCCTGCCTGTTGAAACGTCGAGAGCGATGACAGTTTTTGTGCAGTTTGAAGGCGGGAGGAGGGACGAGGGGATTCACGAGTTTTAGCAGAGGACGCAAGAAGCAACTCTGGCCCGGCTGTTCGCTCTGCGTCCTGGCGCTGCCGCCGCTGCAGCTGGCCCCTCCTCGCCCCCTCGGGGTCCTCGGTCGCTGTGGTAGCAAACCTTGTCTTGCCCCCTGGCCTGGCCCATGCCTGCCGCCGCTGACTTGAGGGTGTGTGTCCCCCTGGGAGAGCCCCTTCCATTTTGAGAGGAAACTGAGCCCAAGGCCTAGGCTGCAGCACAGGTAGAGGCCCTGCAGCTTTTCCCTCCTGCTCTGGCTGGGGTCCCCCCTCTGGGGGGCTCCAGGACCCCACACTCCAGAGAGGTCTAAATGGAGACCATCGCTCTGGATCAGGTCGTCCCGTGCCGGACGGAACCTGCCCCGTCTTCACGGTCACGTCTTCACGGTCACGTTCAGGAGCGGGAGCGGCCTCCACGTCACCCCCGCTGGGCTTCCCCTTTGCTTTCACCGGAGCTCCCTGCAGAAAGTTCCGGTTAAGTGTCCGCTAGAGCGGCTGCTGGTACTGAGCATTTCCACTGCCCACTGCCCCGGTGGTCCCCAACCTCACCAGGAACCACGTGTGGCCTTGTGTTGCTGTTTTAGTCACAGCCACCATGCGGTATCCCCCTCCCCAGCCCGCCGGGCTCCCTGTGGGTGCTCGGGGCACCTCGACTAATTAATTCATGCAGAGGTGGAAAGGGCCTGGGTTTGGCCCGCTAAGCTCAAGCGTGGCTTGTTCTTGGCAGCGTGCTTGGGTCAGACGTCACCCTGTAAGTGAAACGTGTTTTGTCATGCTTTACAGCTCACGGAACACGTGCTTGCCCATGTGCTGTGTCTTTGGTCCTTAAAATGACCCCAGGACGTTGGCAGGGCAGGTACTGTCCCCGTTTATCAGACAGGGGGCCGAGGGTAAGTCGCTTGCCCACAGCGATCCACCCATCGGTGGCAGAACCGAGACTCGACCGGGTGTCCCAGCCCTGAAGGCTGCCTGCCTCCTCCGGGCCGCTGTCGGAACAGCCCAGCCACGTCCACCTGCCCTGTCCAGGGCTCCTGGCGCTCGCGGCCGGCGGGGCACGGCCCGCGGCTGTGTGTTCCTCTTTGGCTCTTGCGGCCTGTCCCATGAGGCTGCTTCCTGGGGCCATGGTGCGTTTACTTACTGCTGGACCTGTCCATGACATTCAGGCTTCAGGGAGAACAGCCGCTGGAAGGCGGGCCTTGCACACAGAACGTTCCAGATCAGCGGCTCTCCTCATGGGAAGACTCACCTTTGGGTTTGGAGCCTTCCGGTTTTGCACCTGTGCGTCTCCTGCTCCTTATGACCCGGAGCCTGATGTTGCCAGGAGGGAGATCTTCCTGCTGGGAGGGGGCCATTTGGGCACTTTCCCCCGCATCTAAGGTTGAACTTGCCCGTCTTCAAGGCTAATGGCACCTTTGGCTAGACTCCCTCCAGTTCAGTCCAGATGTGTTTCCTCTGCACCCTTCACACCTACGTTCCATGGGGGTCCCAGTGTCCAGCCCAGCCCGGGAGCATGAGCCCATGTCTGGGGCTGTGGACCCTAAAATGTCACACCGAGCCTGGTCTGATCTTGGCTCTGTTACCCTCTCTCTTTGGACTCTGGGCAAGATGATGTAATTCTGGGACTTCAGCGTCCCCGCCTTTAAGGTGGGGACAGGAGAGCCATGAGGCGTTTTGATAAGGTGGCATGTGCAGCGTCTCTGGCCCACAGCCTGGGCCGGTGGCCGATGGCTGTTACCGGGGGAGAGGCGTGCCCTGTGACTTGGTGGGCTCGTCCGGCACGTCCACCGTGTTTTGATGCCTCGTGTCCCTTCTGCACAGGCCTGTGGGGTTCCCTTTAGTAAGCAGCAGGAGCACCAAGCGACGGGGGAGGGGAGGCCCCTGGGGTCTTAGGGGCTGTGGCCTGAGGGTGCCAGTGATCATGGTTTCCCAGTCAGACGTGGTGCCCTGCAGCCCCCCACCCCCCACCCCCTGTTCCCGAAGTGTCCTTGATTTTCCAATTTCAAATGCGCGCCGAAAAGAAAATACTGCTAAAGATGTGTTGTTTTTCTTTTCCAACATGTTTCTTCCTTTTCCCCCACTATGCTTGAAAGACGAACTGTCTGTCACATTTTCTCAAAGTTTTCTCCTTACTAACCTTGGAAAGGTAAATGGCTCGGAGCATGCCACCCTCTGTCCACTCCGCATCTCAGAGTCATGGCGCCTCCGCCCTGCGTGGCGCGGGGCGCCCCGTTCTGTGTGGGGACCGGCCATTGTGGAGTATGTGACCCGTACCCCCTGTGCCAGGCGACCTGCGGTTTCCCAGAGCCGCGCCATTGTCTCGGTCCCCTCTCTGGCTTCCTGCTTCCGCTCCGTGTGTGCTGACCGGGGGCCCCGCGAGTGAATGATCCGGCGTAGCCCGTGTCTGTGGTCCTGTGTTGCGTCACATCCGTCTGTGGGTGCTCGGAGCCTTGGTCTTGGCGTATCTGAGGGTGGGTGGCAGCCAGCCGCTGCCGATGGACTCAGCAGCACCTCGCCCTCCAACCCCACTGGTTGGCTGGGTGTCTGTGACTACGAGGCTGCAGGGCTCCCCAGCGGACACCGTGCTCACAGGGGCACCTGATGTCCTTGTGGTTGGAGGGTTGGCTGGCCCCACCTCCTGGGTCCCGCGGAAAGCAGGCTCAGGGCCGGCAGGAGTTCTCTGCTCTAGAGGCTTCTGCAGCGGGGGGGGCCTGGGTTCTGCGAGGCGGGGTGGGCCGGGGTGAGCCCTGCAGATCTCTCTGCCCACCCCTTTAAGAGAGCCTTGGTGGGACACTCAGAACAGGAGAGAACATTTTTTAAAGCTGTTTCCCTTTCTGGTGGGGCGAATTGAGGAGGTTAAGTAAAGGACAGCTGCTGTGAGGTGGCAGCCATCATCTGTTCCCAGTTGATTGAAAAACATTTGTTTAAGGGGGTATTGATACTGGCCAGCATCTCGGGGGTGAGGCTTCTGCTTGGATTGCTTTTAGTGGCACTTCTCGGGGCTGGGGCGGCCTCGGGGCTCCGAAGGGCCGTGGGCCGAGGGTCCCTTGGGTGCCCGCCGCAGCGCTGCCTGCTCTGCCCCCTGCCCTCCCCGCCTGCTGCAGGCAGGAGTCAGGCTCTCTGCTGCGAGGCCCTGCGCCAGCGTGACCCCGGGTTCACCCTCCGTGGTCCCGGGTGACCGCACCTGTTTGGGGGGCGGAGCTGTCCCCGCGTGCTCTGTGGGGGCGGGGGAGGGGTCGCATGGCTTTAGACCCCCTGCATGGGAAGCCTGGTCCGCAGCGAGAATAACTCCCCTCCCCCGCCCTCTTCTCTCCCGCACCCAGGACGTGAAGGGCCCCCCGAGCAGCGCGGACCCCTCGCGGACGCAGTGAGGCGGACCCCGCATCCCGCCGTTTCCCGCCCGCAGCTTAGGCAGCGCCTCCACCCGCCCGAGGCCGGCGACCCCCAGGACTTCCCCCCAACGGGGTCGGACGGCGTGGAAGAGGGGCCTCGGGTCAAAGAGAACCCCTGCCCCCCAGACCGTCGGCCGGGAGACCCCAGGATGCCTCTCCCGTGCGCATGTGCAAATGCAGCCCCGGCCTCCCCCCCCCCTGCTCTCCCCGCCCCCCGCTGCCCCCGCCCTCCGGCCTGGCGCCTCCCCGACCCTCCAC
>NW_011889294.1:27911-34049 GCF_000151845.1 Pteropus vampyrus | reverse complement strand
CTTACCCCCCTCAGCCCATGAAATAGTGGGGATGGGGGAGGGGCGAGCCGAGACACCTGGCGCTCCCCGCGGAGAGATGAGCTCCTTCTGTTCCTGCCCTTATTTTGTTAGAGAGTTTTCAGGGAACGCACATTTCTCTGGGATCACATGGGAAACGGGACGACACCCTTCAGAGACCGGACAATCAGATTTGAGGTTTTCACACCAAACCATTGAACCCCTGCCCCCTCACACCTGGTGGTCTGCCCAAGAGGATGTCTGAGTGTCCATTCCTGCGGGACTGAAGACTTGGGTTATTTTTACCTCTTCCTGCGCTATGGAGTCTAGTGGACCGTGTGTGTTTGTAGGCTGGTTGTATTTTTAGACAGAGGGGCCGCTCTTGAGAATGGCTTGCTTGTGTCCCCCTTTCTGGCCCACTTGGGTTTCTGGTTGTCAGAGCCGACTCTGATGTTCGCCTCTTACGGCCGAGCCGAGCGGGGCTGTGTGAAGACGCGTTCCCCTCGCCTCTGAAAGCCTGACGGCGGCGCGGACGTAAACGAGGCCGTGGGACATGAGCTGGCCAGGGCCAGGGCCAGGGCCTGGGCGGGGAGGGGGCCCGTGGCCAGAGCAGAGGAGGCGCTGGACTGGCGTTTCGGAGCTGCGGTCGCGGAGTTCCTGCTGGCCCGTCAGCTCTCACCGCCCCAGCAGAAATACCTGGGACCAATTTAATTTTAACTTTGCGTGATTTGGGGGGAGGGGGAGGCTTAGCCCTCTCCTTTTCCTGTCCTGAGACCTTGGACGAAACTCTTTATTTGAGGGGAGCGGAAAAACTGTTTGAACCACAACCAATGATGATTTCGTTTGTAATACTTGAAATTTATTTTTTTATTATTTTGATAGCAGATGTGCTATTTATTTATTTAATATGTATAAGGGAGCCGGAAAGCAGAAAGCTGTACAGATTGGGTTTGTCGTTCGTTGGTTGGTTTGCGGGCCTTCTACGCGTGACTTAAACGACTTCTCTACGTTCTGTCTATTTGTCTGAATCAATTGCCTGGGATGAAGCTGTGCCAGCTTTCAAACAGGGGATGCCTGTCAGAAATTTGTATATTTTGCAGTTGCCAGAACAATAAAATACCTGGTTGAAATACACCGATGAGGTGCACCCCTGGTCCTTTTTTTGGAGGGGAAAGGAGAGCCTTTGATTGACACTCGCGGTCAGCGCACCAAGTCTCTGCCCCTCAGCTCCTGACCCGCCTGTCCATCCCTGTCCTTTAAACGGGACGTGGAGATGCTGAGCACTAAATGCCTGCGCTGAGGAAACTGAGCTATGTCAGCTTCAAAAAAAATTAATAGACTTTGTTTTTTAGAGCAGTTTTAGGTTTACAGAAAAGAGCAGGTAGTACCAAGAGTTCCCGTACACCTGCCTCTGGTTCTGAAGGAGTGTTGCAGAGACCTGTGTTCCCCAGCCCAGGTGCTCCCCCCAGCCCAGGTGCTCCCCCCAGCCCAGGTGCTCCCCACCTGCAGGCCAGGGCGGCTGGAAGGAGCCTCCAGACAGGTAGAATCCCATCTCCCTTGGCCCTGAGCTGTTTGGAATTGTTTAATAAATAGTACCACCAGGAGAATCGGTCAGCTGTTTAGGAACATAAAGCTGATGAGATCATAGCATTTCACCATCCATCGTGACCTTTGCGTTTAAAAAAAAATTGAACTATTAAAAAGGAGAAGAAAATATTGGTGAATGCCTAATTTTTGAATGGACAGAGACCAAGCTTCAAAGCACTAAAAGGAACTACAAAGGAAATACTCAGATGCCACGATGCAAATATTTTAAATTCGAGGTCATCGAAAAACACCGTAAACAAAAGGAAAAAAAAAATGCTAAGAAATAGCAACGAATTTATTCTCCCCCCAGATTATTCTGCAATGTACATTGGAAACACATCCAAAGTGATGAGAAAAATACAGGACTCTGCTAGATGAAAGCTTTTAACTGCAGAATTTTTGCAGAAAAATACAGGACTCTGCTAGACGAAAGCTTTTAACTGCAGAATTTTTTGACATTTTAAGGAATAAAGATGGAACAGCTGAACTTGGACGTTCTAACGGTTGTTTCATAAACTTCATCTTGAGCTCTCATTTTTCAAGACCCACGCGAGTGGGTCTTGATTAAGTTTTCCTCTGCGTGTGAGTGGGTTGTCCCCGCCAGTGCATAGTCAGTGAAGGGCACTGGTTTCTACCTACAGGTTCTGACATACTCTTAAGACCATACTAAGAGGGAACCCTATAAAGACAACAGAAGCACCTCAAAATGGGGGTTCTTCAGCCACCTGGGAGTTGTCTGGATGTTTAATAGTGTGGGTGCCAAAGGCAGAAGCCTTGTCTGCTCAGACATAGGGTTATCGGCCACCTCAGATTCAATGCATAGGATGAGGTGAAGATGGGCAGCTTGTTGAGTTGTAGACTTAGACAGCTGGGGTGCTGGGGTTGGGATGAGCACTGTGGAGAAGTGTCCCCTACACATAAAATATTTCACATCATTGTATTGCCAACAAATGCTCAATGCAAGCTGCCCATTTTCAGCTCCTCAAGGCCCAAACTTAAGCTGTAGGAGGCCTCAGAGTTAACTGTCTCAGACATGTCGGATTAACTGAACAAAAGGTGTCTCACCTGGTTATTCTGACAAATCAGTGAACAAAGGGGCAGGGAGGCGCTTGACGCCTGGGTGAGACTGGGTGCTTTGCCAGGTCCTGGCTGTGTAGTAGATTCGGGCTGGGAAGGGGAGGCAGCACCTTGGGACGACAAAGTGGTGACGACCCCAGGCTTTGGGGACAGACAGTCCTGGGTTCACCCTTCTGTCCCGCCACGTTCCAGCTGTGTGCACTTGGGCAAGTTACTTCGTGTTTTTTAAGTTGTTCCCCATTCGTAAGACAGGGAACTTCGTCCTGGATTTTTTATTATAAGATGCAGCGTCAATTTATTAACGTTTGTACGGAACAGAACAAGCCACATACGCATCCAGTGCAAGACGAAATTCAATTTTGGATGCGTTAAGCGTAGACAGAAACTCTCCTTAGGAGTGAAGAAATGCCATAATTTTCGGGCTTTCGGTGAGGACTAAATCTTCTTACATGCAGCCCCCGACATTTCCTGGCACAGAGTAAGCACTGAAATGATAGTAATTAACCAGGGGCTTTAAATACAAAGAGGGTATTGTTCATCCCACTTGGCAGGTGCGGCAGAGAGAGACTCAGAACATAAGGACCCGGCTGGATTTTGCCCAGCTGTACCTGGGGGAGAGCCCCACCCAGCCCTGTCAGTCACAGGGCCGGAGAGCCACGCGGCTGAGATGGATCACTCACCACAGGAATGGGACTGAGTCACATGTTAATTATCAAACAGGCTTTTGTGTCCCGGGGGATGTAGAGAGGTCTGTCTGCTTCCGAATGAATAACAGGTTTTCTTGAAAGGGTCGTGACTCAGGGTGCTCACAAAACCACAGAGACCCGAGGTCCTGTGTTTTCCCCTTCTCATCTCTTCCAGAGGCCTGGGGACCAGCGTCTCCTGGGGAACCCTGTTCCTGGGATACCTGAGGACTTCCCAGGCACATACCTGCATAGGTAGCTTTAGAGGAATAGGGTACCAGACCCTCGGGTTCCACATGCATGCTTTCCAAACCAGCCTGGGCAGCTCACTTACATCAGAAGGTGGACGGCTTGCCCGCCCCAGAGCACTGAGTAAGGTGCGCAGCCCCAGGCTGGACACACCTGCAGGGCACCTCGCCAAGAAAGCCTCCTTTAATGATTAACCCGGAGCTCTGACCTCCGGTGTTTCTTCCCTCCCCTATCTTTCTGATAAAAGTTGGAATGTTTTGAATTTAGAACAATCGAAGCAGTGTAAGTTAGTGCGGAAGTTCAACTTCTTGATCTCAAGACTCTTTTATACGTTATTGGCCCCTCAGCCAAATATGAACCTAAAAAAGTTAGGTGATTTTTTTTTTTTCCTAATTGTGGTATAATTGACACATAATATTATATTAGTTTCAGGTATACAATGTCACGACTTGATATTGGTTTATAAGATTCTTACACTCTTAAAAATTATTAGGACTCCAAAGAACTCTTGTTGATGTGAGCCGTATCTATCCAAATTTCGTGCATTTGAAATGAAAAGTGCAAAAAGAAAAAACAACCCAACTCATATTATTTAATAATTTATTTTAAAATAATAAACTCATGACGTTATAAAGACATTTCATGCAGAATATTCCTTTCAAAATATAAAATAATTCAGTGAGGAGAATGGCACTTATATTTTTATATCTCTCTAGTGGCAGATTCTCATAGCTGATTCTGCATTCAGTGTATTGTGACATTACTTGAAGTATAGGAAGAAAATCCAGCCTCACACAAATATGTAGTTGAAAAGAAGAGTATGTTAATATCTTTTTCACATCATTGTATATATTCTTCTTTGATCCTATACCCAAAATGGACAAATTATAGTTTCTTAAAGATCAGTCGTGGTGTCAAATCTGAAACCTTATCAATTAACTTTTTATACTTTGTTACATTAAAATTCGTTTGGTCCATCTTGCTCTTCGAATTGATTTTTTTCTTTACCTAGGCATGATTCTGTGACATCCTATGTCGGATCTATGTCGATCATTTGGAAAATATTAGTTTATTGAGTTATGAAGATTTTCCAAATATTGACATATTTCACAAAGCAATATTAAAAAAAATCACATTGACGACTATCCCTCTGATCTCATTAAAAGATTCTTAAAGTACTGGAAAGCTATCAGTCTTAGTGGCAGCTACCAGTTTTCTACAATTCTGATTTTTAAGTGGAAACTTGGAATGGCCAACAAATACTGTTGGTTGTTTTCCTTAAAGTGATAAGCTCGCTTAATTCATTTTTGAGAAATTGTCTACAGGTATCGTATTGATCATTTAAAGCCTTTTTTTAAAGTGGAGATCTGACAAGTCCTGTGTTTAAGTCCTTTCAACGACCACATATTCATTCCCCTGCCCCCCATCCCCCCTGCAAAAAAAAACAAAAAACAAAAAAACCCTACAAACAGGACATGAGCATGGCAGGCAAAGCCACGCCTTCCAACCCACCATCTGAACATCGGCCGTCTGCTGAGTGAGCCATGTTCTCTCTTCTCTGAACTTCTTCTCCTCCTCCTCTCTGCCTGGATCACAAGTCTTTCCTTCCAAATTCAACCAAGTCCCACTAACCTTCTAAAACTCGGTTTTTGGTGTCAATCTTTCAACTGTCTTCCCTTCGTCCTCATGAGGGTTCATTTCATGTGGGAACTTGATTGGGCGTCAGGGTGCCCAGATATTTGGTCAAATATTTATTCCGGGTGCTTCTGTGTGAGATTCACATTTAAATCGGTAGGCTGAGTGGAACAGATCTAATCGAACAGGTTTTATTATAAAACTAAACTCTCCAGGTATTTACAGAGTTGGCTTTCCCCCGCCTCTTTTAGCCAGTAGTCTAATAAGCCTTAGAAAAGACAGAACTCTGTTCAGTGTTTCTGATGAAATGGTGAAAGCAACTATCAAAGATTTCTCTCAGGTGACTGAGTGAAGCCTGCAGGATGAAAGTATTCTCGCTGTAATGGCCTGAAAGTTTTGTTTCGTTTTTTAATTTTTATTTTTTAACGGCAGATGCAGGGACTGTCCAGCTTACAGGGGTTCATTTTAGTGTTTCCGGTGAGGTTTTCACGGTATGACTTGGGAGGAGTTACCCTCGCCGAGAAGACTGTGTTGAATGCAGGTTAGACATGCATGCCTGTGTGCTAAGAGTTAGGGACAGAAAACGTTTTAGGTCTTGGAGTGCCGTTTCAGAGCGAGCAACCTGATTGATAGACTCAGTCGGGGTGCTCAGATTCTTAAAGTTCCAAGACGGCCTAGGTAGCAGGGTGGAGAAGAGAGTGAGAGCTTCGGGGGTCTCATTAAAGGAGAGGTGGGCGGGGGAGATGGAGAGAGGGTGGGGGGAGAGAGAGAGAGAGAGAGAGAGAGAGAGAGAGAGAGAGAGAGAGAGAGCGAGTGAGCGCACTTAAAAAGCCACACTGTAATGACTAGGAATGGAGCAGCCGCTGGTCCCAGGCCGCAGGCCCCAAGATGCCGAATTTAGCATCCTTTG
>NW_011889294.1:22678-26681 GCF_000151845.1 Pteropus vampyrus | reverse complement strand
GAGCGCACTTAAAAAGCCACACTGTAATGACTAGGAATGGAGCAGCCGCTGGTCCCAGGCCGCAGGCCCCAAGATGCCGAATTTAGCATCCTTTGTCCGGCTCCGTGATTTGCGGAAACCCAGCCTGAGACCTGACTTTGTTATTTAGTCCCAGACTACATCACTAGATGGATTTACCAAGGAATGACAAGTACAGAGAGAGAACAGGAAGAAGAGAAACCCTCCCTCCTCTCTCCAAGGGAGAGAACTGGCCACTCAGGACAGGCTGGCCTTTGGGTGCAGTGGCTCTCGGCTCGTTTGCATATCTGAGTTACCATCTGCAGGCAGCCGGTTTTCCTGGGCCGCTACCCCAGGAGCTGGGACACTTTGCTCCCCAGGCGTGTTCTCTTTCTAAGTCATTTCACATCAACTCGGCTGGAGCAGGAAGGTGTGAGACAAACTGTTATTCATTTATAACTTCACTTAACCCCGTCAGCTCTTTGTTTCTTCAGCCCCTCCAGGGGACAGCGTGGCCTCAGCTGTCCTGGCCTTTCCAGGCCTCAGGTGGCCACTGAAGAGCAGGACACCGAGCCCGTTTAGTGACATCAAGCTCTCAGTCCCCCTAGGTAACTGAATTGCCACAGGCCCCAGGAAGACGAGTTTGCTCAAAATGAAAGGGAATTTCTGGAGAGATGGATCTCTCTGGAGCGATCAGATTGCTTGCTCTGTCTGAGAAAGATGCTACTGCCCAGCTTAGGCCAGGCCTGAGAGCGTGGGCACGGTGCCCACGAGAAGCCGTGCTCGGCAGGCGCTCGGGGTCAGCTGGACCCGAAGCTCACCTCGGCCCACCCCGTCCAGCGTACGGGCTTTCCTCCTCAAGAATCAGTCGGCTCTGTGGCAAGAGGGTTCGATCCGGACGAGGAATATTCCTCGTCCTTTAAATCCACAGCTCACCACAGATGAGGGCGGAGCGAGAAGCTGGAGAGGGTCGTTAGGGACAAAGGCGTGTGGCACTGTCGTCCGGGGACCCCGGTGGGTGCCATGCAGAAGTGAGAAGAGCTTGGTCAGATCAGTTTCGTCTGCCCTTTTGTTCATTCGTTCATTCATCCATCCATTCGTTTGGAACTCCCGGAGTTCCCATTATGGTCCAAGACTGTGCGACATGCTAAGAGGAATTTTATAGGAAAAACTTCCGTGGCTACCAAAGAGAAGCGTGAACGCGTCGTAACACGAGCTCAGAAGCCTGGATCGCTCCAGCTGGGATCTTCCGGGTCCTCTAGTTCAACTATCACTTTACAGATGGGGAAACTGAGGCTCACGGAGGGGAAGCGATTTCAGGCATAATAGCAGCTGGGACTAACCCCGACTTGACTCTGCTCTAGCGGTTTGTTCAGTGAGAGTTACTTTTCCCCGAAAAGCGAGAGAGAAAACAGTGCCACAGGGTGTGTCGGAAGCTCTGAGTGACATTAAGAAGAAAGCTCTAGGCTGCCAGATGCAGCCACGGCTGCTAACTGCTAAGAAGACAGTTCCTTCCCCTCCCGGAGGCCAATGACTCTGCTCCTTCTCAGAGCCTCCCGCTCCTCCCTCAGCCCCGCTGTCCTCTGCGGTGGTTTACGGTGCTGGCCGTCCCCCCACGCCTCCCCCACGGCCCTTGGAGCCTCTGGTTTAGGGGGTGACTTTGCCATGTGACCTGCACCACAGACAGGAGCGAAGCCGTCTGCATGCAGATCAAACCACAGCAGCCACTGCTGACTGCGAAACGGGAAGTTCTCGGGGGCTCTAGAACATGACAAAGATGCATCGGTTTCGCATAGCTGGGTCAGGAGAAAACCCCTGAGATGGCAGCCAGGCAGATTACCGAACGAGCACGGTCACCCCGAGGCTGGGACTTCCCAAACAGAGGAAGAGAGACAGAGGCTGGTGCCATGATGTCGATCAACCAGGACGATCTTCGCTTGCATTCATTCCCTGGAAGTGGAAACGAGGCATCTAAGTAATTGTCTCGTGCTCTGCTTGGCATCACTCTTGGCCCAGTATTTCTGTCTGGCAGAAAACTCCATTTCAGTCCGTGAGACAGAAAACACCATCGGCGAAATCGAAAAAGAGGCACTCTTTCTTTTATTTGGGGGCCCAAACCTTGATCTAAAAAGGAAAGGCTTGGCCTCCCAGACAGCCCGGTTTAATTGCTAAACAGAGCTCCCTTCTTGCGGGGGACAGAGCAGGGGACTGCAACAATTAGCCCTCTCAAAATGTAGGTCTGTGAAAACAATCCGGAGGAAGTGGGCAGCGCCGGCCCTCCGCCCACCGCCTTCAGCTGGTCCCGGGAAGGCCAAACAAAGGAAAACACATCCAGTTGGTTCAAGAGTTCAGCCCTCCCTTCGTTCAGAGAAAACCCATCTTTCTTCCCTGTTCCGATGCCATCACGTTTTATCTCCCAGGCTCCCCCCCATTGAATCCTTTCTAGTCCTGTCTCTTCAGCGGTCAAGGGTGTTAGAAAGGTTCTAAGAATCAGCATCGGAGGTGAGAACTTCACTTGATTTTCTCACCAGGGAATGTATGAAAAACTGGTTTCGAAGAACAGACAAAATATTCGAAAGCCCCGTTTGGACTAGATGTTAAGTCTTAGAACAGTGCGTTGAATCTTCCCTACAACTCTATGAGCTAGTTACATGTTTTTTTTTTTATGTTAAATAATTCACCCCGTAGGACAGGAGATTGTCATGGGGAGAGGGGGAATTAAACCAGGTAACCATGGTGACCAGGTGGCCAGGAAGCCAATATCTTTGCTGTTTTGCTGGATGCAGCTTGATTTCGAAGTCAGCGTGTTTCTAAAAAGAGAGAAAACTCTAGGGGAGCCATCTTTGGAGATGGGAAACCAACCTTTTCTTTCATTTTTGTTGGTGCCATTTCCGCGAAAGTGTATTCGCCTCCATTTTCCCGGCTTCCACGTGTAAGGAGTGAGTGTATCAGGCTTGGAAATGCCATTCTCTCTGCTTGATTCGAAGCAGAGACTGTAGTTTTAAATTTGCCTCTCGTTCCTGCGGCCGAGTCCCTACAGGCTCACTCTCACGAGAGAGTGTTAAATCGAGCATCGGATCCCGACTGCACGTAAAGCATTACGTCGGCTGCTTTAAATTCCTGCTGTTCTGGTTCAGGCTCACCGACAAAGAGTGAGCCTGTGACACCCGAAGCCCCCACGCTCGACCCCGAGAGAAAGCAGAGCCCCGGCCCTCGCTCTCCTCCCCGCCGAGGACCTGTTGGGCCTCGTGCGCCCCACAGCCTGTAAGTAAGAAACTTGTTTTTTCTTCAGAGATTCCAAATGGTTATCACTGAAGGGCATCTAGCAAATATAATAAGAAGCACAAAAGCAGGTCCAGTTGTCACGCTGGTTCAGAACGGGGACAGGTCTGGGGGAGCAGCCGCCGGGACCAGGTAGGTGAGCTGGCATCTCTAGCCGATGGCGCTGCTATTGATGGATAGAGACCAGAGCAGCGTAGTACTGCCTAGCACTAGACTTATGTGGGTACCACATTATGAGGTGAGGCGATTTCTTAGCTCCGTTACGATCGTATGGGACCATCGTGGAATACGCGGTCTGTCACTGACCCAGACGTCTCATGCGGCACGTGACTGTCCTGTGCAGTGCGGTACCACTTCTGATCCTGTTTATATGTGTATATGCTGTTTCCATATACAATATGCCGGTGAACAAGGCCAGAAGGACACGTGTCATACTATTTATAGAGATAAGTTAGTTCGGGGGTGAAGAGGGGGGGCGATAAAGCAGGACCTTTGGTTTTACAGCATAAACTTCTGTATTTGGGTCTTTTACAATGAAAACGTGCACATCTATCGCATATATCATGAAAAATAAGAAAATCTTAACTGCTTCTTTACAGATGTCTTTTTAGTTTTCTTCCTACGCTTCCGATGAGGCTTGGCTGCCTTCTGAAAGGTGAAAAAAAAACTACTCTCCTGTAGAAATCTGAGGCGGCATCGTCACATTTAACTAACTGGGCAATTG
>NW_011889294.1:19186-21233 GCF_000151845.1 Pteropus vampyrus | reverse complement strand
AGTAATCGTAATGGCGATAATAATAAAAAGAAAGTGTCGGCAGGTGATCTGTGAGGCCTTGGCGTTCACTCTCTGACCTCGCCCCTGCTCTTTGTGCTTCTAATAACAGGAGCGATGTATTTTAGGGGAAAGAGCCCTAGGCCAGGAATCAGGGAAGCCGGCTACAACCTCTGACTAGCCGCGGATGAGCTGGTTTGGGGTAAACCACTTAAACTCTGAAAAATTGTTATTCCACCCACCGCCCCACTGATGCGTACACAGATTTCTGGGTACTCTTTTTGTCTCTAAAGAGTTTAGGGCCTGTGCCCCCCAAACTTACTCTGTCTTTTGTTCTCAGTATCAGAACCGAGATGCTTTCCCCGAGAGGATTTCGTTCCGTTCTTGGGTGGTTTGACCCAGTATTCCTCAAACCAGAGGACACGAACTGAAGATTTTTTTCTGCGTGGTCATAGCCGGGACAGTAGGAGAGTGTGAGAGATACAAGCGGGTCATGACGCCTGTTTTAGGTTTGTCAGCCCTGATGAGAAAGAGACAGATAAGGTCTGAGAACGCGGAGGCTTTGTGTGCTCGGCTGGCCCCGGGGTTGTGACAATGTGAGTGTCTCTGCAGTGGCTCCCGTCTTGCGTTTCTCTGACAAACCGTCATGCAGCTTGGAGGCTGCAGCCGCCACGCCTCTCTGCTCACGTGGTGGCGGCACGTGGCACGTGGACTGACTTCTCCAGCCCAGGAGAGCTTCGAGCGTGAGCTGGGGCTCCCATCAGGCGTATTTAATGCGATGGAGACTCGTCATGCTGACACTTCCTTTGGACCTGTTCGATGAGTGGGACGTTGTAGCCAGGGCTGAGCGGGGCGTTTCAAACAGCGGTCGATCAGATTCACCCGTGGGGAGGGGAGACGAAGGAACCTAGTTATTGCGGCCTTAGGTTCTCTGCAGGTGGGACTGCGGGGTCTCTGGCAATTCCCCAGAGGGCGAGGTAGTTGAGCTTCTTTTTAGAGCTTTCCCAAACAAGACAGTTCCAATAGGGCCTGGCTGCACATAGTCAACCCACTATGAGGGAAAGCGGAGCCCTTTCCCTCCCAAAGTCCCCGGACAGTCTCCCTACAGCACCAGCAGACGAAGGCTGGCCATCAGGGTTTCTTCCGTCTCATTTGGGACCATCCAACGCGTTGGGGACAGGTTAGATGCTGAGCTGTGAGACCCCGTCACTTCTCAGACAAAGGACTCTTTCTGCGTCATCGATCTGAAAAGGCGGGTCCGGGACCCGTCCTCTGGGGAGGATGTGTGTTAATAACCGTTGATCACTTAGGAATCTGAAGTCGTGTGGGCCGAGCGTTTTGATCCTCACTTGACTCCAGGAAAAATAAACAAGCAGGCTGAGTCAGTTACCTCCGCGGTCGCTAACGGAGGTCGCGGGATGGTGGCAGCCCCGCTCACGCGTTTCATTTCGTACTGTGACGGCAGGAGGCCGGGCAGCCGTCTCTACCGCCAAAGCGACTCATAAGAGGAGGCGGTTGCGGGGTGGGGTGAGTAAGACTGATGTTGTGTCCAGCGTGGTCTGGGACAGGAAATGTCAGAAATAACAAAAAGTCCATTAGCCGGAGACTGGTTCGGGAGATTATGGCACGTCTTGTACCATGGAATATTTTGTGTCTAAGTCATCTTCCCCAGACACGCCCTGCACCTGATTTGTCTGGGGTTTGTTGTGCTTTGCTGTCCGGGGCAACCAGGCGAGGGGGCAGGGCTGGGGTGGAGGAGAGGCGAGAACCCAGGAAGGTGCAGATGTGGGCAGCACCCACGAGCGGGGGGCGGCACACACTGGAAGGGAGCAGGTCGGGAGGCGCTCCGGTTAGGGGGTCTGCTTCGCTATGCAGCTGTTGAAGAGGGTGATGGAGAACACCAAGTCCTTCCTTTGGGGACGCTTTGGAAGTGCTGAGTGCAGACAGCAGCCCAGTGAGTGACGTGTTTATGGTTGCCGTGTTTCCCGAGGCCCGCGGCCGGGGATCCAGGGGTCCAGCTGGATTCCGGCCCTCGCTGCCTGGGGTTAGC
>NW_011889294.1:3721-18161 GCF_000151845.1 Pteropus vampyrus | reverse complement strand
CCGATGGCTGGCCGTCATTTCGGGCGGGCTTGGGAAAGCAGTCTCCTGCCTCGGTCCCTGTCCGTTGGCCGTGTATTAGTTTAGCCTCTGCTCCCAGAGGGGAGACTGTCTGGGTGGAGAAACCGCTCCCACACCCTGCTTTTGGCGCTTCATTTGTAGGTAAAATAAATTACCCACTCGATGGGAGATGTTATAGATCTAGGTTGATGTAATCCCTTCCTCTGGCCAGTAAACAGCCAGGAAGGACTGGGAAAAGTTCTGCAAAAATGGGCACCAACTTCCCTGTTGTCACAGAGCCTGCCGCCTTCCAGTATGCAGTGTGGAGTTAAGCTCCGGGCAGAGAGAAGTGCGTGGAAAAGTCTCTGCACTCAGAGCTACAGGATTTGCATCAGGCTAACTCTTGTTTCAACCTATCCATCCATCCATCCATCCGCCCATTGGTCCGTCTGTCCATCTGTCCCCCCCACTCCCCGCTCCATCCATCAAATGTCCATCCATCCATCCGTCCCCCTAGCCACCCACCCACCCATCTATCAATACATATTTCCAGTAATTGTTGAAAAGCTCTGATGAGCCGGGCGCTGTGGTAGGTACCGTTCCTGATCTCCTGGCATTTATCTGTAACAAGCACACTTAAACTCACCTTCACTTCTACCTACAGACTCTAGTAAATGCTAGAAAGCGCTGTCGGCTCTCTGACTGCTTTTTGGTGGGGTTTTGTTTTCTCCTAGACCAGGGTTTCTAGTTACTTCCGTCTCTCAGGAGCACGACGCCAGATGATAACAACCATGAAGTACTAAGTGCTTATTATATTATATATTTGCAAAGCCTTCTATACACCCTGTTTCAATAAACTCTTGCGATGATCTTAAAAATGTGTAGTATCTACATTTTAATTTTTTATTGTAGAATACAGCATACATAAAGAAAAGTGCACAAAAATATAGTTCTGTAACTTATCAAAAAGCAAAGACACCCCCTCTCTACCTCCTAGAAGTAACCACCATCCTCATCTATATGATGACTTCGGCCCTTTATATTTTTAACATCTAAGCGTGCATCCCGAAACACTATAGTTTGATTCTGCCTGATTTTTCTTAAAAACAAACAAACAAACAAACAAACAAAAAACTTAGCATAGATCATATCCTATGTTTTTTTTGCTGACTTTTTAAAAACTCAACATTAAATTCTTAAGATTCATACTTACTGTGACATGAATTACAGTCGATTCTCTTTTCTGTGTAGTATTTTTGTAATGCGAATATGCCGCAATTTATTTCAATTCTACTGTTTTTGGCCATTTGTGTTTTTCCTGTTGTGGGCTATTATGAGAAATGCTGCCTTGAACATACTTGCACGTGTCTTTCTATGAAAAAGAGCGTGCATTTCAGTTGACACGGACATTGAGTGAAGTTGCCGGGTGGAAGGCATTTGTCCCATTTGGGCAGCTAATGCTAAGCAGTTTTCCACACCGGTTGTGCTAATTATAGTCCCACCCACAGTGCGCAAGAGTTTTCGTGGCACGCATCTCTGCCGGCAGTTGGCATTGACCTTTTAATTTCAGCTTTCATGATGGTGTGTAGCGATAGCTTGTCTTGATTTTCATTTGAGTTCCCTTCATGACAAATGAAGTTGAGAGCCTTTTCACGTATTTATTGGACACTTGGATATCAAGTGTTATAACTTTTGTGAAGTACGTTTAGAAGTCTTTGCTCATTTTTTTCAGCTTTATTGAGCTGTACCTGACAAATAAAAATTGTGTATAAGGTGTACCTTTGTCCACTGGGTTTTCTGTCTTGATTTGTACCATTCTTTATGTCCGGGTACAAGGTCTTTTTTTTGTTGTTGGTTGAATGAATAGCAAATGTCTTTTCCGATTCCGTCGCTTGCCTTTTAATCCTTCAAAAGTTATCTTTTGCTATTTTCACTGTAATGTAACTTACCATGCTCTTTCTTGTGGTCAGTATGCTTTGTGTCCTGCTTAGAAAATCTCCCTCTTCTGAGGTCATAAGACTGCTCTTGCATGTTGTTGTATCAATGACTGTCGAGTCAGAACAGAAATCACACTACTTAATTTCGATGGAGAGAATTTAAAAAGGAGAAGTTGTTGCACAGGTATCAGAGGCTGAAAGACAAGAAAAGAACCTTAGGTTGGACAGATATAATACCTTCAGGAAACAGGTACTGCCTCGAAGGCCAGGGGAGCAAAGGGAAGACGTCAGTGTCATCAAAACTCAGAAGGCGTGGGTGCCGTCCAGTGGCTGCTGCTAGCTCACGCTGGGAGTGATGAGGTTGCTTCTGGAAGGGTTGAAAAAGTAGCTGGGGGCTGGAGCCACAGGCTGCCAGGGAGAGATGCTTGCAGGAGAGCGTGCAAAGCGGGAAGGAGGAAGCCCCTTCTGGTGCCACCTGCCTCTCGGACTCCCTTTCTTAGCCCCTGATACACTAGGAAGCCGACCAGCAGGGGAGAAATGTGGAGTGTCGCCCCTGAATCACAAAGCAGAGGACAGAGATGTGGATCTGAGGCTGAGAGACAAGAGCTTAGTAACTGGCACAGTTATCTTCCAGAAGTTTCCTTATTTGCGTTCTACATTTAACTACGGTCTACCCAGAATTGAGTTTTGGGGATGGTAAGAGTAAGGGTCTGGTATCCTTTGTTCTCCCCACGTGTCTTATTAACTCAGTACCACTTTTGTATCAATGACTTTGTCTTTTTCTCTATCTTGTCATAAGTTTAGGGAGTTGGTTTCTAGACGATTATATTCTGTCGATTTGTCCGTCTAGACTTGCACCAATATCACCTTAATTAATGTGGCTTTAAAATAAAGTTTGATATCTGATAGAGCAAATTATTTCCCTTTGTTCTTATAAGATGATCTTGGCCCACTGGGTTTCCATTTGATTCTAGAATAAGCTTTCTAGTTGCCATAATAATCATGCTGAGTGAGACTTTTCTTTAGAATGCATCGACTAGATTACTTTGGGAAGAACGGACATCTTTACAACGTTGAGTTTCTCAATCTGCGAACATGGTTTATTTCTTGACTTAGTTAGCTTTTCTTTCTTTTTCTCTTAATAATAGTTGACACTCTTCTGTTATAGATCTTTCACATATTTTATCACATTGATTCTCAGGTATTTTATCTTTTAACTCTTTACTTTGAAATATTGTCGAACTCAAGCCGCAAGGACAGGACAGAGAAATCCCTTCTTTCCTGCGACCAGATTCAACACCTGAACAATGTTTTGCCACCTTTGCATTGTTGTTTTTTTTCTTTCTCTTTCTCTTTTATAGGCATATGTTATTTTTCATTTTCTGAATCACTTGAGAGTAAATTGCACAAATCAGGCCGGTTTACCCCTTGATATTTCTGTGTGTATTTTCTGAGAACAAGGAGGCTCTCGTATAACCATAGTACTGTTACCGCATTTAGAAAACTTAGCTTCAATGTTCTTCTATCTAATGTAGTCTCCCTTCCCATCTCATAAGTTGTTCTAACATCTTTCTAATATAGCACTAAGTTCAAGGACACCTATTGCATTTAGTTGTCCTTTTGTGTTAGGCTTCTCGAACTTGGCACGGTTCCTCGGCTTTCTCTATCCTTCATGATTTTTGACCATTTTGAAGACTACAGGCCAGTTACTTTGCAGACTGTTTCTCAATTTGGATTTGTCTCATATTTCCTCAAGCTTAGATTCAGGTTTTGCATCCTCGGCTGGAATATTACATAAAGGACACGCGTCTCTCCCCATTGCATCTGAAGGTGCGTGCTGCCTACCCGTCTCTCACGGGTAATGCTTTTGACCATTTGCCCAAGGCGTTGTTCAGTTTTTCCACTGTATGCATACTATGTTCATCCTCAAAGCTAATAAGCGGTCTGTGGGAAGACAACAAGGCCTTGAAAATATCCTGTTCCTCAACAAACTCGCCCCTTAATTTTAGCATCCGTTAATGATTCGTGCCCAAAGCGATTTTTACTGTCATGATTGCAGAAGGACGATTTCCTGGGTCCTCCATTTCTTTCATTGGGCATCCGTCGTTCTGCCGTTGAGGAGAGCCCTCCTTCCTCTCTCTTTTATTTCTTTTTTTGTTTTCTTGTTTATTTTTTTATGGACTCATAGCTTCCCAGATTTGGGTAGCGGGCGCATCTTCGAGCTGGCTCCTGTAGCCTCTGACACTCTGCCCCTCTCCCGTTTTGAGTATTTCCTGACTTTCTGGTCTCTGGCTCAGTCCTGGAACCACCCGTGTCACCAACGAGCCCTCCTTAGGGGACCCAGATGGAAGTGTGTTCATTGCTACTGGAGTATCATTACTTCTAGGTTTTCAGTGGCCAGGGCTGGGATACGTTTTCACATGTGTTTGTACATTAGTATATATATAAACAAAACAATACAACAACTATAATACCTACAATTATATTATTTGAAACGTGAATTCATATTGCTATCTTGAATTCCAGTTGAACCCACAGGGTTCTACCTTGCCATGACTCAGGACCATCTCCACGCTACATCATTTGTGGAGTCTAGTGCAAAATGAAACGTGGGACCCGTCTTTCAAAATTTATCCAGAATTTCAAGACAGTAACAGAGAGCATTAAACCGAGCAAAGGGCCCTTCTAAGCATGGGGCCCTGTGCGACAGTTTGGGTCTCACACTCATGAAGTGGGCTCTGTCTTCATCATCCCATATATTTATCTCCCTTTTTCCATAGTGGTGATGCTTACTGGCAACATCGACTCAAGACTTTACGCAAGGCTTTCCGTCATTTGCTCAAGGCTTCCTTCCCATCATTTGGGGGTCATGTGCACAAAGAAAAAAAAAAAAAAAAAAAAAAAAGATCATTAAAGGTGCTGAAATATAAAATGTTTTTTCTTCTGCACTCTCTTGACTTCTGGTGTTTTTTACTTGGTATTTCATGTCATTCTAAATAAAGGAAAAACTAAATTGTTAACATGAATTCTACTTTTCATTTTGACATTGTGAAATGCCAGTTATCAATGCAAACCCAAGAGCATTGAACTCGTAAGCAGCATCACCAAAATCAGTGTTTCCTAGCTTGCTCAAACGTGTGTGTTTTGTCCATACCCAAATAATGAATCATCGTGCGAAATTAACTCAGCCGTTTTCTTTCATGTCTCGATACGTTCACGTTTTACCAACACTCTCCTAGTGATGAGTAAGCGAGGACTGACAGGAATGGGAACTGAGTCGACCCGACATTTCCCTTGTCATCGTTTTTGGCATATGCGGTTGGCCAATAGAGGTTAGTTAGGGAAGAAAGATTATAACAGGGCTTCTTGGCTGCTGGCATTTCCTAGAGGGCCGAAGCACGGTCTCTTTGGCTAGTCGAGTCCTCATCTTCCCAGTTGTAGACTTAACACACGTCCTTTGCACTCTCTTTGAGCCTCGCATCAGACTTCAAGTCCCAAACACCAGCGTCAAGATGACATTGTTAAGAATTGCAAGATGGCGATCACAGAGCATGGACCGGGGGGGCCTCCGTGTGGACTGCGCGGTTCACAGGGCTTCTGTTTTTCACGGGTTTCCCTAAGACCCCTCTCCCGCTCTGTCCTCATAAGGTCTTGAAGCCACAGCAGAGGTCCAGGGGGAACTTTTTTTTGTGACGAAGGCCATAGTTCTCGGCATAATTTGTAGTTCCTCTCTCTTCTTGTAATGCTGAGATGTGTGATTTCACTCCTTGATGACCTTGGGATTTTTTTTTTTTTTTTTTTTTTTGTCGGGGGAGCTCATGTGGAAAGTCTTAAATTCTAGTGGCTGCTGTTATCCCTCAGACTACGAACTTTTCTTGATTGTGCAATCGAAAACATTTGTTTGGACTGGATAATACATTCACAAAGATCAAACATAAAATGGTTGAAAGTATCATTAAAATTTTTTATTTTTTAATTATCTAATGCTGTTATGTAGAGGTAACGATTTCTTTTTAAAAAAATTATCCTTGGACCTTGGGCTATTGTTAGATTTCTTTAACTAGCTCTAATAATTTATCTGTAGTTCTTTCTTCTCTTTACATAAATCAGTAATGTGGTTTTATTTCTTCCTTTCCAATTCTCTTTCTTCATCCAACTTTCTGTTTGATTGTCGTTAGCCCCGCCAGCACAGTGCTGAATGGCAGTGGTGATGGGGACATCCTTGTCTCATTCCTGATCTCACAAGGAAAGTTTTGAACATTTCACCAATAACATTATGGTTCTTTTTTTATAGATGCTTCAAAACGAAACAAAACAAGGAGTTATCTTCTAGTCCTAGTCTTCCATGAGTTTAAAGTAAAAAAAATTTAGTTTTCTTTCTTTCTTTATTATTTATTTATTTATATTATGACATTGATTAACAAAATCCAATAAGTTTTGGGTGTATGATTTAACGGTAGGGCATTTACATATCGTGTTGTGTGTTTGCCGCTCATAGTTAGATTTCTTTCTGTCACCACATATTTGACCCCTTGTGAGTTTTTTTTTTTTTTTTAAAGTAGTGATGACTATCTGCTGAATTTTATCAGATGCCTTTTCCGCCTTGTTGAGATGTCATGTGATTCTAATTGGTCAGTTTTTGAATGTTGAGCCAACCTGCATTCCTGGAGCGAGCCTGATTTGGCTGGTCCATGTTACCTTCTTTATATATTGTTAGATTTGCTTTATGCTTCTTTTATTTAAGAATTCTGTGTCTGCGTTCACGAGTAAGATTGGTTTGAAACTTCCATTTTTGTAATGTTCTTCAGAAGTTTTGGATCATGGTTAGGCTGGCCTCGATTGTGACCCAGAAGGTGGACATTGCTTCTTTTCTCGTCTTGGAAAGAGTTTGTGTAAGAGTGGCAGCACTTCTTCTCTGAATGTTCGGTAGAATTCCCAGTAGATCCATCTGATCCAGGAGTTTTTTTGGGGGGAGGTTTTAAATTATGGATTCAATTACTTTAATAGTTGTATTACTATTTCCAGTTTCTACTTTATCAGGCCACTTTTGGTAAGCTTCATTTTTTTCTGGTAATTTGGCCATACATCTAAATTTTCATAGATGTTTATGATACCCTCTTAGGATGTTTTTAATGTTTTAAGGATTTGCAGTACAATTTTTTCTTTTCATTTCCGACACTGTATATACATGCTGTCTCCCTCAGCACTTTAAAAATACAGTTCTATTGTCTCTTATTGAGAAGGCAGCTGTCATTTTATTTTAGGTCTTTTTAAGGTAATATACTTTATTTCCCCCCCTGCTGTTATATTCAAGATAGTCCTTTCATCTTTGATTTTCACTGGCTTTATTACGATGTGCCTAGGAGTGGGGTCTGTTTGTTTGTTTATCCTGTCGGAGTTCTTAGGGTTTTTGAATTTGAGGTTTGATGTTCTTCATCATTTTTGGAAATTTCTCGGCCATTATTTCTTTAACTATTGCATTTCTCCCCTTTCTCTCCTCTCTCCTTCTAGAATTGTATGTGGCCGTACAGTAGACATTGTCGATGTGTGTTCTATTCCTGTTTTCTGCTCTGTTGTGTTTTCCATCTGTTTTTTGTTCTGTGCCTATTGTTACGCTTCATTTTTTTCCCCTCTATATCTTCGTTTACTCATTTTCTCCTGAATCTATTCTTTGAATTCTTAGTTTTGGTTATTATATTTTCGGTTCCAAATTTTCCATTGGTTCTTTTTTAAAGAGATAATTTCCATTTCTCCACCGAAATTCTTAGTCTTGTCTTTTATTTTCTTGAATGTATTAATATTAAGCATGTAACAATTTCTCTTGTTAACTGGAGCCCCCGAGTCTATTTCCGCAGATTTTATTATTTATGCAGATTTTCCATCGTGTCGCTTTGTCTCCTCATGTGTCTTGTTACTTTCGGTTGTGTGCAGGACATTATTCTTCCAAAATTATTCATAGAAATAATTCATATGATGTTATCTACCTCCAGAGACGTGGTCCGTTTTCTTCTGCCGGATGCCTGAGGGCACTAGCGATCTGTGGTTGCTTCTCCCCACTTCTGATGGGTGAGCTCGCCTGAGGCCGAGTTCCTCAGGGCTATTCTTACACTCATCCCGTACTCCCGTGAGGTTCCAATCCAAAGCGAGGCACCTTCACCACACCCCACCTCATGTCTGTCCCTGGACTCCAACCCACAGCTCCTTGGTCAGGGGAGGCTCTCAGAATCACTGCCCAGCCTCTCAGCCAACCCCTATCGGATGAGCAAACACCTCCAGGAGAAAAGCAGCTCTACACATGCACGGGCTTATCTTCCTTGGATGCCAGCTCTTCACTATATTTTTAGCTTCCCGATAAGTCCAAGTAGGTGCTGTTTTACATTTTTCAGCTGGGCTAATTGTTCTGAGGAGGGCGTTTGGCAGGAATTACCTGTTCTTCGTTCTTGGGAGTGGAAGTCTTGTGAATTCCATTTTAGAGATAAAGATACTTAGACTGAGAGAGCGCAGGTAACTTTCCTCTAGACAAATTTAAGGCTGAATTACAGACTCGGTGGTCTAGGATGACTTAGATTTGTTTTAGGGAGTAACACTTGGCATTTTCTTCTCCTTTACGAGACTCTCGTGTCTGTTTTACCTGTGGTGACAGGGTCATGCTGCAGGTGCAGTGAACACAGCCTTTGCAGAGGCAAAACATTGCAGCTGAGAAGTTGGGGGTGACTTAGTCTGGGGAAGCGGGAGGAGAAATAAGTTTAATGTGTGGAGAGAAGAATTAGTAAGGCTTAGCCATTCCTAGGGGCAGACATTAGGTGCTTTGTGTTTCTGGCCACTGGCTGGGTCGTTTTGTACCCAGATGACTTCAGGAATCAGCATGTCAAATGCATAAGTGAGGAGGGTCACCTAAAGTAACTAGTGACAAATTTTTAATCCCCTTTCTTGAAAATGGATGTGTAGAGACTTGGGAACATGGGACAAGAGTCCTATGTTTTAGCCTCTACTATGTAATGACCTGGGCAAGTTGCTTTCCTTCTCTAAATGTCAGTATTGTCACCTGTAGAGGAGCCGATAATTCATACTTTTTCCTATTTCATGTGAAAAGTGCAATGTGGTTGATATTACTCATTGTTCTACCGTGAAGCGAAAACAATGTTTTTGAGGTAACTGTTTGTGTCCTCCCAATGATTAAAGCCCTTTGGCCATTTCCAGTTATTCTTGGGCTTAATGACAAACTCGGAAGCCCAGCTCGCCACATGCTGGGTGGCCTGGCCCTTGTCCACCTGCCAGGCCTCGTCTTGGATCACGGTCCTCCACAGTCACCTTGTCCTTGACGTGCTTCTTCCCCTTGTAAGGCCTTGGTGCTTGCTGTTGCTGCTGGCTAGCAGTGTCCCCCTTCCGGCCTAGGCCAGTTAGCTCCTGACATACCTAGTGTCACATTCTCAGGAGAGTCTTCCCAACCCTGTGACTCGCTCACATTTCTGTGAAATGCATGGAACCACATGCCTCTCGTTCAGAGTTGTAGTGTGACATTTACTGGTGAAATTATTTGCTTTCTGCCTGCTCTCTCACGGGACTTAAGCACCTGGGGGTAGGAACAGCCGGGATCTTGCTCATCTGTCTGTCTCCAGCATCTAGGTCACTGCCTGGGGACAGCAAGCATCCAACAAATATTTGTCAAATAGATGAAGCAAGGAAAGAAATATTGTTCATTTCATTCATTTCGTTCTAACTCTAGATTTTGCCAGTTTATCAACTCGTTTTCTGAAAAGCGGGCTAGGAACAGATGATTTAAACTGAAAAAAAGTAAAAGATGCTCTTCAACTGTCCTTGGCTACACGTAATTAGTATTCAACCGCCTCCACCGTCTGGAACCCCGGTTGCAAGTGCCAAGAGAAAACGTGATTAGAATTCAGGCCAATTCTCCTGGCGACACCAGTGCCAGTACAATTGTTGAAATACCCGAGCCAGGCTGTGTGCATAAGAAATCACTGTTCTAGAAACAGCAGGCACCGTAGCGAGGATCGACCAGGATAACGGAAGGGACACCCGTATTTTTGGGAAATGGGGTGCCCTCTCCTGCCACTTGCTAAGCAGCCGAAGGAATAGACAGACCAGTTCTGATGGTTGCTGCTCCTGGCGCTGGTGCACGCAGACTGTCAGCAGGGTCTCTGGCACCTCAGATAAGGAAGGCTCTGCCCCTTAGTTTACCTTCTGGTGCCTGGAGGACAGCCTGGGGAGCCCGTTAGCCACTGTTGGCCCCCGAAAGCAGCCCCCTGGGAGCGTGGGCGCCAAGCAGCGAGAAGCCAGACTCCCGATGTGGCCGTGGGGTCACAGTGCACAGAGAAGGCTGGGAATCCAGAAGCTCTCTGCCAGTAATGGAGCTGCTTCCTGGGGGTCACACGCCGGCTGATCACGCAGGGCTTCGATTGGGCCATGGCCGAGCTCCTGCCCAAGTTCAACACTGATCTGTTTTTGCCCACGGAACGCTTTGCTTCAGCTCCGACGCTGTCTGCCTGGGGTCAACGCAGACCCCACAAGTGATGTGCTCATCCCAGAAGGTGCCCCCGCTCTAGACACCAGGGGCAGGGCCGGGTACCTGTATTCTGACCCCACTGTCTGCCTCCTCAGGTTCGATAATTCATTAAGGTGGCTCACAGAACACGGAGAATGCATTTACTGGCCGTTCTGGCTGATCGTGAGGGATACAGCGCGGGAACCCCAGTGGGAGGGGCACGTAGGGCAGGGTTGTTGGGGGGCACAGGGCTCCCACGCCCTTTCTGGGCACAGCACCCTCCCGGCACCTCCACCTGGTCACCAACCTAAACCTCATCAAGTCTCCTGGGGTAAGAGTTCTCCGGGGGCTCCATCTGTACCCCACCCCACTTCCGGGAGGTCAGCGAGTGGGGCGCCCTGTCAACTTCTGTCACCTCATTAGCGTAAACTCAGGTGTGATCAAAGGCCTCCTTCTGAATAACACAAGACACTCTTGTCACTCGGGAATTCCCAAGGATTTTAGGAGCTCTGTCTGAGGAATGGGGACAGAGACCAAATATATTGTTGATTAGGCCACAAATACCCTGTAGCTGTTTGTCCTAAGATGAGATGTCCAACTCCTTGGTCTGCAAGTCTCTAAATATGTCCACGGATGGAAGGAAGGGGGCAGGGGACAGGCTGCCCTTGACAGATGGTGAATGTTCAGTAACGAGGCGGGACACCGGCACCCCGCACAGCCCCGGCCTCCTCCCGCGGTGGGCGGTGGCGGGGAGGGGTCTCCAGGATGGGTGGCAGGGCGCTGTCTGCCCCGCACTCTGCGCGAGCTTTTCTATTTCTAAAGCTAAATTTAGATGCGCTTGGGCGACCTCCGGGGGAGGAAGCACGTGGCACCAGGGCCGCCGGCTGTCGGAGGGTGGGCGGCGGGCGTGGCAGTGGGGACCGCTGGGTCCCTCGCCGAGGAAACGCGGCCCAGTGTCTGCCGCGTGTGGGGCTGGATGCTCGCACGGAGAAGGCAGCGGTGACAACGCGCATGGGGCTCCCGGCGCCGACCGGCGTGGGGAGGGAGGCAGAGCCGGCGCACCGGCACGGTCGCCACTGCGGATGCCACGAAGCCGGGCTGAGTGCAGAGTCCACGCCACGTGGGGGCTGCAACCGGGCCGTTTGCTTTGGTGACCGGTCGATGGGGCGGCAGCTCAGAGATGACAGACGTCTCTGATGTCACTTTAGGATTTGCAGGTAATAGTCTCCTTGTCCCCTCCCTTGACATCCCGCTGTCCACAGGAGGTGATCATTCTGATGGCCCCGTTAGGACATAGAGTGCTGGGTTTGTTAATTAAAGTCTGAATGATACGTCAGATTTATGGCCGAGGTAGACACGTGACGTAGGTCTGTCGGGAGCCTGGGCTGCTTTGTGCCCTGCTTACTCCGTATCCTGGGTGGGTGCATGTGAGCTGCCGTGTGGACGGATTTCATTTCAGCTTTCTAGAGCACGGGGTCCGATGGAGGAGACAGGATTCAGGTTTGGACAGTGGGCCTGAGGGCTGAGAGTCCCAGAGAGAGAGTCAGTGCCATTTTCCTGAAGTGTTTGAATGTCGTCCGCCTGGTGAGCATAGTCAAGGCCTCAGGTGTGTTCTTGGGGACAGGTGGGCTCCCTGGAGCCCTCATAGGTGTGACACAGGTGATCGTGACTGCTGTGAAAGTTAAAGATGAGACCGGAAGCGGCTGCCAACTGAAAGTGAGAAGCTGACGCCGGCAGTGTCCTCTGCTGGCCTTTGGGGGCCCGAGAACCGGCTGCCTGGTGGGTGACCAGCTCCGCTTTCCGATCGGGCCGCTCGGGGTTCTCAGAGCATCTGCGCGTAGGGAGATTGCTCCCCGCTTTCCCAGGGTTCTGGCCGCCATGTCACCTACAGTGTGTGGCCGTCACAGGTTCCTGAGGGAGGCGTCGGGAAATGTGTGTTTTGTTAGCGCTTATGCCTGAGGCTCCCCGTGAAGACAAACGGGGACCAGACAGGAGATGTCGGTTGGATTGCGTCCCCCCCAAAAGATATGCTGTATGCTGGCGTCTTGACTACCGGGACCTCAGGATGCGACCTGGTTTGGAGATGGGGTCTTCACAGAGGTAAAACGAGGTCATTAAGGCGAGCTCTAATCCAGTATGACGGGTGTCCTTACAGAAAGGGGACTCGGAGCCAGTGACATGCGTGGGGGAGGATGACGCGACCAGACAGACAGGCGGCCGTCCGTGAGCCCCGGAGAGAGGCCGTAGGAAGAGTTAACCCTGCCAGCATCTTGATCTTGGAAAATAAGTATCATTGTTTAAGCCGCCCAGCCAGCCTGTGGGCCTTTGTCACGGCAAACTCAGCAAACTGGTGCCATGTCCTGAAGCTTTTTCCTTGCCAAGGACCCTTTGGTGGCCTAAGGCCGACTCCAAACCCTTCTCAGAATAACACTTAAATGTAAAAAATAAAGTACATTGGATTACAAAGGAAAGAACATTTATTGAAATACAGTTATCAAAATACCAAAACACCTTCGTGACATGATCACGTATGTGCTACTTTATTAGTGGATTACATAGGATGATGTAGTCCAGACGACAGGCCTGAAAACAACTGCCAATGCCAACGACAGATGAAGGCTGAATGATATATTTCAGGTTATCTAACAGTCGCGAGGTGACGCGAACGTATGATTTTTGTTGGTAGCAGACACAGATGTCCCTCGCGTGGCACGTCGTCCACATTTGTAGCTAAAATCCTAAATGGTGGTTGCGGGTTAGTGGAAACAGAGATTATTTCTTCATCAGGCGTCCTTCTTCCTGAGCTCTGTCCACTCCTGGGCTGGGCGATGTCCAGCGGCATCCTGCAGTCTGTGATTAGGTGACTCTGGCCTGGTTCCACTCTGAGCCGGACATGTGCAGCTCCTTGCCTGGGTCCCAGTGAACCTCCAGGCTGGGCCCCGGGGACTTGGTGCCAGAGGCCATGGGTCACGGCCACACCTGCCCTTCTCGGGGCCTCTGTCGTCCTGACACAGGACTGTTTGGTTTCTGGAAGTTACCGTCGTCTCCGTGATGGGCACCAGGGCGGTGCTGCTGGGCCCCGTGTCCTCTCATAGCTAGTCTGTGACTCCGCCGAGGGGCGTGCTGAGAAGGAGCCTCAGTCCGTTCCTTCGGCGGAGCCACCTGCATTGCCGCCGCGTGACTCAACGGAGCCCTTCCTGGGGTCCCGCGTAGGGAGGAGGTAGCCGATCGTCTGCCTCAGCGACTCCATCCTGCGCTTGTGGCGGGGCCAGCTGTCGGTGAATCACGGCCCCGCAGTGGCCTTTCCAGGCTCCATCTCTGCGGGGGGCTCACGTGAGCTCGGCTAGGTGACTGTGAGCAGCCACATGTCCGGCCCCCACCCCCACCCCCTAGTTCTCATCTCGCAGAAAGGAAACCTTGGTTCAGATTTTGTTTCGACTAGAAGAATTACACGATGGGATGGAAACAGTTCTCTACAGCATAGGGAGGGGCCTGTTCTTCAGATAAAGGCAGAGGCTGTATCCTTTGCATGGAATGTTACGATATGTGATCCATTCTGACACGTGCCTTTTTCACGCTTGGATACCTCTGAAATCAGGACATGCCTTACAATTCCTGGGGTGTTGTATTTGACAAAAAAGGATCAATAAAGAGAGAGCCTGCTAGGGAATTAGAGGGTTCTGGTAAGAACAGAACCAAAGCTTCTGCCGACCCAAAAGAAACCTTTGGTCACTTGGGGTGGATTGTCAGCAAAATGCTACCTTTGTTTTGTGGATATTTTGGCCTTTGAATCCGGTTCATGGGTGGCATATTATATAGATGACAACTGGGATGATTCTTTAAAAAGAAGCATGCCGTGAGGTTAAAAGAGGTAGTTATTTATCTGTATGTATCGGTCCTAAATATATTTTAGATCATAATTTGGAAAATGGATAGTAATGCAGAATGTGTGTTTGTGAATCTATTTATAAAAGGACCATGCTTCAGAGAAAAAAAAAATACC
>NW_011889294.1:0-1221 GCF_000151845.1 Pteropus vampyrus | reverse complement strand
GAAGAATGGTGCTGGTAGGTTTGTTTGAGGCAGAGTTGTCACAAACCTTCCATTTATAAAAAATGCAGTATCTGCAAAGCACAATCGAGCAAGGTATGCCTGTGCATTATAAGATGTTTGTATATAAGATGACAAATATGTACATTTATCTCTCTCTCTCTACAATATCTTTAGCCTGTTGAGGAGATGGGCTGTATGAAGCGATGTGTGAATGCCGAACCAGCCTCGCATACCTGGGATAAATTCCACTTGGCCGTAGCGTATACTTCTTTTTGTACATTGTCGAGGATTTTTGCAACTATGTTCATGGGAGATGTTGGACTATAGATTTCTTTTCCTGTAATGTCTCTGTCCGTTTTGGGGGTTAGGGCAGTGTTGACGAAATGAGTTAGGGAATGTTCCTTCTGCTTCTGTTTTCTAGGACAGATGGCAAGTGATTGGTACGATTTGCTCCTTAAAGTTTGATGAAATTCACCAGCGGAAACTCTCTGGGTCTGGTGCTTTCTGTTTTGGAAAGCTACTGATACGCCCTTAGCATATGGATCATAGTTATTTTAAATTCCAGGTCTGATCATTCCAAAACCTCTACCAAAACTCAGTCTGGTTCTGATAATGGCTTTATTTCTTCGGTCTGCGCTGTTTGCCTTTTATCATGCCTTGTAATTTTTTGTGGAAAGTCAGGTATGACGTATCAGGTAAAAGGAACAGCAGTAGATAAGCCTTCGTTGTGATTTTCAGGTTTATCTGGCTGGGAGTTACGCTGTGTTTACTGTTTGCTGTAGCCGTGGTGTCCGCACTAACCCTCCGACAACCAGTCGATGGAAGCTTCGTGGGTTCCTGCACGCGCTGGCTCCAGCCTGCGTTAGGGCCTCTGCTCCCCGTAAGCTGTGTCGGTCTCTCCAGCTTTGGAGGCAGCAGTTTGCCCTGTGACCTTAGTTCTCTGACAAGGATCTAACAAGAGTTGCTGATCTTCCGCGTGTTCATCTTTTTTCTTGTCGGGAGGGTGGCGGGGACAATGACCACTTCCAGGCGGTTTCCGTATCAGGCCGGAAACCGGAAGTTGGCATCTCGGTGGACTGAGATTTGGGCCCACAGGAGATTGATCTTTGCCAGTGTCGTCAGAAGCTCCTGGGCAGCTATGTGACTCGTAAAAGGGGATCCCAGACCTAGGTTATAGGAACCTGAGGCAGGGAGACGATTCAAGGCTGGACCTCACCTGCA
>NW_011889293.1:484472-485316 GCF_000151845.1 Pteropus vampyrus | reverse complement strand
ACTCCTATTAGCCTGCTGGTTTCCTCTGCTTACGACCGCAGGTCCCCAGTGTGGCCACAGTCACCCTCCACTCTGCCTGTCGGCACGAGTTCCTCCGCCAACCAGCGTCTTCCTGACCCCTGTCTGCAGCCCACCGTGCCTCAGGGACCCCTCCCCATTCCTCCCTCTCCCTCTCTCCCTCCGCCCGCCCGCACTTATGATCTACATAGCTCCATTTGGGATGACATGACGGCAGGCTTGTCCACAAGTGTCACTGCAGAGGGTTCCAGAAATCTATGCCATAGACCTCAGTCCACTTCCCCAAGACTGGAGAGTGGTGGGTGGGAGTGCTCCGCCCATCCCCAGATCCACATCCCTGTACCCCACCCCTGCGCCTCGTCTTCCAGGCCCACCGCTCCGTGCAGAACAGCCTGGTCACCGTGGTGGGGACGGGTCGCGCCTCTTCTGAAGTCTCGTGGCGCTTCCAACACCTCGTGGCGATTCGCATCACAGTTACACAAATGCACAACGCCCCGGCTCTCCGAGCGCAGGTTCCGGGCACCTCTCACGTGTACCCGATACTCCGCAGGGACACCAGTGACAAAGGAGACAAACATACTTTTTATACAAAGGACCTCCGTGTCCTTCCTGTGGAAAGGGGCAGCATTTTGAAAATGATTGATGAGAAATGTGTTCTTTTCTAAGAGCGACACGGGGGGTCGCGGGGTGCCTGTGTACGTGTGGGTGAGTTGCTCGGCCTGCTGGTGCCAGGGTTCCCCCGCGGAAAAACGAGAGCAGTTACAGCACCTGCCTCCGAGGTGCGTGGGGAGCGCAGGTGGCTTAGGTGAGGACAGGCGGGCGCATT
>NW_011889293.1:483948-484403 GCF_000151845.1 Pteropus vampyrus | reverse complement strand
TCCCCCCACTTCCCCCCTACTTCCCCCCGCTTCCCCCTCACTTCCCTCTTCCCTCCATCTTCCTCGGGCTCCTTCCTCCCCCCGTCTCTTCGGGGAGCTCTGAGACCCTCCCATTTCCCAAGCTGCAGCCTGAGCTCTTCCCTGCCTCCCCTCCACCCCGTCCCGACCCCGTGTCCCCTGTCCTCTTGGTGGTCACCACGGAGCCTCCAGTCTCCGTGTCCAGTGTCCAGTGTCCAGTGTCTCATCGCCGTCCTCTGCCCTGCGCCTCCAGAGACCCCAGGTCAGGCCCAGGCCGCGCTGAGCCTCGCCTTCCACGTCTGGGCTCGGACCTCCTGGGGGGCGTCGCCGTGTCTGCAGGAAATGGGGGTGACGGTCGAGGGTGGGTGACGATAAACAGGGGCCAATGTGGGGCCACAGCGGAGGGGAGGGGAGAGCGAGAGGCTGCGGGCGGGGAG
>NW_011889293.1:478365-480553 GCF_000151845.1 Pteropus vampyrus | reverse complement strand
GTTGGGTCTGCTTCAAAAATACTACACACCCCACAACTGGTGAGTGTAAATGGCTCTAAATTTAGCAAACCTTGTTCACCCGGCCAACGCCCCACGCTTCTCTGCCCACCGTTTCCAGCCCCGCTTGGCCCCGAGGCCGGTTCGGCTGGATGACCCGTCCCCTGGCCCGTCCTGGCCTTTCTCCCGCGCCTCGGCTGGGTAGCTGAGGGAGCCGCGCCCTCGGCGCCCGTGAAGGGCTGCGTCCCGCGCGCCACCAGCACTGAGCGTGTCCTCGTCCCGCTCGCCCGGGAACAGCGGTGGGTGGAGAAGAGAAAACATCTGCCTTCCTCATCTGGCGCTCACCACGCGGCGTTCCCTGACCGCCCCGGAGAGGACAGAGGGACAGAGCGTTCCGACCGCCGGACGCCCCTGCGCAAACGCACGATTTCGAAAGCTGAGGTCGCCCCAGGGTGGCGGGCGTGGAGGGCTCCCGCTCATCCCCTCCGCCCCAGGCTGTTCAGCTATTGCTCTCATCCTCCGTGTCCACACCGCGTCCAGCACCATCCAAAACGCACCTGTTCTGTGCAGCAGGTTGATAGTTTCCAAGGGAACACACGGTGGCATCTCGGCCAGACTTAGTGACACCAAGAAGAAGAGGAGAGAGGGGTCTTGGTCCCTACGCGCCCTGTCGATTAAGACTTTAAAGGCTGGAAAGCACTGCTGTTCCCGCCCCCACGGCTGGCCCCTTTCAGACCTGCTCTGTCTCGTTTCTGCTCATGGGACCGTCACTCGCTCTGGACCTCCCCTCAGATGCTCCCGACTGCACCCTCCAATGGCACGCGCCCAAGGACGCTGAGGGCTGGGTGTCATCGGGGGCCGTCATCGCCACGTTATTTTTAGAAACGTCGGCAAGTGGCGGAGAGCGGCATTCGCGACGCCAAGAGTGCGCCCATGTCCCCTTGACCGGGGGCAGTGAGTGCAGTCGCACGTCGGCCGTTTCTCCTTCAGCGGTAGCCACGTGGAGAGTGGACAGCAGATTCAATTTAAACAGAAATTAAAACAGGCTTTTATGGAAGCAGGAGACAGAACAGGAAGCGTGAGGAAGTAACCAGGGGCTAAGAGAGGAGGAAGGAAGTACAAAGTCGAAGCATCTCCTGGGCTACAACCAGGACCCGGGCCTTTCCTGGAGGTCCCTATAATCAGCGGTCCCCAGCCTTTGTGGCCCCAGGGATCAGGGCTCCTATGAGAATCTGACTCCTGATGATCCGAGGCGGAGCTGAGGCGGTGATGCTGGTGCGGGGGGCGGCTGCAGACACAGATGCCGCTTCGCTCACCGGCCCTCTGCTCACCTCCTGCTGTGCGGCCCGGTTCCTAATGGGCCACAGGCGCAGGGGTTGGGGACCCCTGCCTATGATTCCAGAGGGTACCCAGCTCCGGCCCCGTTGGTGCGGACTTCGGGCAGCATGCCCATCCACACGAGGTTCTCGGCAGACACAGACTTTGGGGCCGAGTCTGATGCCGGGGTTCTGGGGGCCATGCACGATTCTGTCTGTCTGTTGCGTGTTCACCGGCTGGTGTGTCATTTCCAGCGGATCCGGACGCACAGCCAGGACTAGTCTCCGAAACTCAGACTTGTTGATTTTCTTTCTATTTGTGAAAGAAATGTGAATGTTGGGCTTTTTTTAATAAAAAAGATTGAAAATGATTATAAATTTCGAGGAAAAAAAAAAACCACAGCGCTACTTACATACAAGGTTTGCTGAGGGTGCTGTTTCGACGTTCGTTTTGTGGGCCACACCAGTTCGCGAACGTTCCGGAAGGTCTTAATAAGGCGTTTTATATTCATAATCAAATCCTGAAAGGGGAGGGCTCCCTCCGCTAATCGGTCTTAACATCAGCTTTATTTCTGAGTGGAAAACGATGCTTAGGGGCCTCTGCTGTAGACCGGCCTCCAAAACACTGCTAAGTTCCTACAGCCTGTCGAAAGCATCAGTCGCTCCCGAGCCGCCAGGACGTGTGAGTGTGAGGTGCAGTGAAGAGCCTGCCGTCTCGGGGGGCGTCCGGGATGACAGACCCGGGCAGTCTGTGGGGGCCTGCGCTTCACACCCCGTGAAGAGGATTCGCGTACAGCTCTGCTACTTCAGCAGCGCTGGGCGCAGGGGACCCTGGAATCTGAGTTCTGCCCCCAACGGCTCGGGCGCAGCTGAGG
>NW_011889293.1:477934-478315 GCF_000151845.1 Pteropus vampyrus | reverse complement strand
GGAGGAAAGACCACGTGAAGACGCACAGGGAGAAGCCACGTGAGGACAGAGGCAGAGACGGGCGCCCCGCCCACAAGCCCAGGGTCACCAGGCTCGCCGGCACCCCGGAGGCTGGAGGAGGCAGGAGGACCCCGGAGGACCCCGCCACGTGTCGGGGGGAGCACGGCCTTGCCGACACCGAGATCTTGGCTTCGGCCTCCAGACGGTGAGAGGATAATTGTCTGTCGTCGTAAGCCGTTTGTTTGCAGGACTGTTTTGGCAGCCCGGGAATATAACACAGGTGGTAAATGGTTTTACTCAAGCAACACAGTGCTCACTTGTTTGGCGCTGATTTTAAACTTTTAAACTCTTGGAGGGCACGGCCAAAAGTGTCTGGTATTT
>NW_011889293.1:463906-476343 GCF_000151845.1 Pteropus vampyrus | reverse complement strand
GAGAGAGGGGGACCCGTTCCCCTCGCACTGAACCTCGAAGCTCCCGCTCGCACTCCAGAGTGTGTGCCCACACCCGCGGGCTCCTATCCCAACTATGCATCACCGTGGGATCCAGGTATTTTCAACTGACACATTAAATTTGATGAAGACACAAAAGAAAGAACTTGCACAGATGCACCTGTCCTCTGGAAGCTGGTGTAGCGAGTGCAAGCTGCCGAGCGATGGGTGTGTGCCCGCCCTCCCGTCCCCACGCCAGACCTTGGCTCGGTGGTTCTTCGTCAGGCTCTCCGACGGCCTGTGAGGTCCCCGGGCGCCCGGGGCCACCCCCAGAGTGTCGGACTCAGTGGGTCCTGCGCTTCTAACAGGTGCTGGAGATGCTGCCAGGGATCCACAGTCTGGGAACCACGGCTTCGCTCAGCACTTCAGGATTTCGCAGACAGGGGGACCCGGGAGATGACACCCTGCGGTCGACGGTCACTAAACCAGGTGACAGGCTTCACTGGGGACGTCCTTGCTGAGCCCTCCGTCTGGCCAGTGTCCCACACTCCAGCACTTAAAGCAACAGCACAGCATCTCGGCCAAGGAAAACATCCCAAGGACTCTCTCCACGAGCTCAAAGAGACTCACTGCGAACGTAATTTAGGTTTCACAGGAACCTTTCCCATGTTAATTAAACATCAACTGATTACCACAACGTACCCACTGAGGGTCGCTGCATCATGGATGTTACCACGACGTACCCACTGAGGGTCGCTGCATCACGGATGTTACCACGACGTACCCACTGAGGGTCGCTGCATCACGGATGTGGGCTTACGACCTAACTGCTAAATGCAGGGCACAACAAGCACCAACCAGCTGTCCCATTAGAGAGAATTCCAGCGGCCATGGAGGAAACCACCTTATCCGGGACGGTTTTTACTGTTATACTGGCTGATGCGTGGCAGCAAACACTAGATCTGGATCAGCATTTCTAGACTGCTTTCCTGTTCCTGCCCCGTTTAAGTTGCTCGTGGCTCATGGGTACTGACTCACACACACACACACACACACACACACACGTCCTAGCACGAGGCACATGTGCACAGATGCACCTGTCCTCTGGAAGCTGGTGTAGCGAGTGCAAGCTGCCGAGCGATGGGTGTGTGCCCGCACTCCCGTCCCCACGCCAGACCTTGGCTCGGTGGTTCTTCGTCAGGCTCTCCGACGGCCTGTGAGGTCCCCAGGCGCCCGGGGCCACCCCCAGAGTGTCGGACTCAGTGGGTCCTGCGCTTCTAACAGGTGCTGGAGATGCTGCCAGGGATCCACAGTCTGGGAACCACGGCTTCGCTCAGCACTTCAGGATTTCGCAGACAGGGGGACCCGGGAGATGACACCCTGCGGTCGACGGTCACTAAACCAGGTGACAGGCTTCACTGGGGACGTCCTTGCTGAGCCCTCCGTCTGGCCAGTGTCCCACACTCCGGCACTTAAAGCAACAGCGCAGCTTCTCGGCCAAGGAAAACATCCCAAGGACTCTCTCCACGAGCTCAAAGAGACTCACTGCGAACGTAATTTAGGTTTCACAGGAACCTTTCCCATGTTAATTAAACATCAACTGATTACCACGACGTACCCACTGAGGGTCGCTGCATCACGGATGTTACCACGACGTACCCACTGAGGGTCGCTGCATCACGGATGTGGGCTTACGACCTAACTGCTAAATGCAGGGCACAACAAGCACCAACCAGCTGTCCCATTAGAGAGAATTCCAGCGGCCATGGAGGAAACCACCTTATCCGGGACGGTTTTTACTGTTATACTGGCTGATGCGTGGCAGCAAACACTAGATCTGGATCAGCATTTCTAGACTGCTTTCCTGTTCCTGCCCCGTTTAAGTTGCTCGTGCCTCATGGGTACTGACTCACACACGCACACACACACACACACGTCCTAGCACGAGGCACATGCCAACCTGACCTTGACTTCGAGTCTCAAAGCACAAAAGAGTGACAACCACAAAAATTCAAGAACCGTCGACGTCGTCTGCAGGAGAGGGAGGGCCGGTGCCTTCCGGCAGATGGGACCGGGGATCAGGTGGTTGAGGCAGTTGGCTGAGGCCACGCACGAGAGTCAGAGGTAGACTCAGGTGAAACTGGGTTGTCTGACCCAGAAGCTCTTCGCTTAATCACTAAAGCTATGCTGAACATTGAACATTAGAGTTTATAAACTCTTTGATATATTCTGTGAGAGGTTTTTATGGGGTACATGATAGAATGATTTTACGCAGCAACACAATGTTCTTCGTATTTTGCAAACAGAACCGGGGCTCAGTGAGGCTGAGAGATTTGCCCAAGTTCATGGAGCAAGTCCACAGAAACCACTCTAACTCCACTACAGAGGTCCCTCTGAACTCTGTGATTTTTGGGGGGTGAAGATTAGTAAGCTTCACTCGGTAAGTTAAAAAGTATTTCTTGAATGCCCACTATAGGCTCAATGCTGATGAAAACATATTTGCTGATAACTTTTATGATCGCTCAGCTCAAATGATGACTTATTGTGGGAGATTCAAAATGTCTGCCTCTTCTTTAACACTCTTCCCATTGAGAGGATGGGACGATTTCTGCCCCCGTAGGCTCCGGCCAGTCTATAGCTGCTTTGGTTAACAGAGCAGAGGAGAAAGGACGCTAGGCCAGTTCTGGGCATAACCTTCAAAAGGGCTGACCCTCCCCTGGGGTCCCCTGGAGTCCTGAGACGCCGTGCAGGAAGTATGACAGTGTCCTGCCTTCAGGGGCTTGTGGGGAGGGCCTGAGATGACATGGAGAGGGTGAGGGGCCGGTCGAGTCCCGCCTTTTAACTACCTGTGCCAGGCTTCTGAGAGGAGCCTTCTTGGCCCCCCCAGGCCAGCCCAGTTGCTAGCCGGATAGTTCCAGGTAATCCTGGTCCGTGTAGACCATCCAGCTGAGTCCTGCTCTAATTCCTCAGTCTCCATATTATGAAACGTAATAAAATTGTTCGTGGTTTATGCCCCTAAGTGTAGGGTTAGCTTGGTATGCAGCAATAAGTCACCAGGGAAAAAAAAAAATCTGTTACCTAGAAGTGCTATGTTGCAGTGACAACAATCACAACAGGCAGCACTGGGTTTGGGACCCGGCGGTGGAGAGAGGGCAGGAGCGTTCCGAGCCCCTGGTCACGGGGAGAAAGGACACTGAGAAATCGTCCCTGGAGGCCGGGGAAAGACCCCGGCCCACGTTATGGAGGGCACGGTGTCTCACGAAGCCACCCTGGCCTTGACACGGAGACTCAAGACCTGGCCTGAGGAGCCTCCCAGCAGCATTTGGGATTCTCCTCCCGGCTGTTAATAAAATTCCAGAGGACCAACATGATCCGAAGAATATAGAGAAGATATAGGGCTTGCTAGGTTTGAAAATAAAACTCGTTCTCATCCTAGGCTTCTCCGAGCAAAAGATTCTCAAAGGGGAAAAAAAAGAAAAAAAAGAAAAAACTAGCTTTGCAGCAAAGATGAGAAACGAGGTGTCAGTGCCGGATTCTTTGTCGAGACCCGGGGCGGTCTAAGGTGGTGTCCCCTGGGTGGTTTCGGGCAGACGAACGCCCTGCCGACGATGCCCCGCACGGGCCTCGCAGGCCTTTCCTGCGAAACGCAGAGCAGCCTCCCGCAGAGCCGAGGGCGGAGAGCGGCCTTCAGGACTCACGGACAGCTGCGAGTATAGACAACGAGAGGGTCTCCGGGGAGCCAGCTTCCCGGCCGAGCCTTCCAGGCCCCAGGCGCATGAGCGAAGCCACCTGACATCCCCCAGGCCCGCCCACCAGCCACTTAGCGACCGCCGAGTCAACTCGCCGTGACACTGAAGAATCGCTGGGCTGAGCCCTGCCCGAACTCCCGGCCCGCAGAAGCGTGAGATCAATAATACACTTTAAGCCGCTGATTTCGGAGGACCCTTGTTATGCATCGAATAAGGACGAGTGTTACAGCATGAACTTTCACCGTGAGTGAGGCGAGCACTCCAAAAACCAAATAGCGATTTCTATCCCCTTTCACGGGCTCAACAGCGCCACAGTTGCCGCCAAGATGTGACCTGCTACTCACCTCCCGGTAACCAAAACCGGGAGCTTCTTACATTTTCTTCAGCCAGAAACACTATTGTCAACGTTCTCCCTCCTGAATCTCTCTCTGCTTCCACTGCCGGACACACAATTCTCTTCGTCCACTTTGCACTGGCACTCGGCTCCCATTTGTCTCTATGTTCACACCTACCGGTGTGAGCCATCTCTGACCTGGACTGTGGTCCCTGCCTTCTAACTCGTGTCTCTACTCCGAGGATATTCCAAAGCAAATGTGACCCCTCTCTGAATTCGGCATCTTCCTCGTTAGCTCAGAATTCAGAGGGGTAAGAACACCAACTCCCTCAAAACCCTCCGACACCCTCATCCTGGAAGACAGACAAGCAAAAACGGTGGGTGCTTCGTGTGAAACGTCGGCTCGATCGGCTCGAAGAACAGAAGCAGCCCGACCTGCCAACAGCTGCTCGTGTGAGATTCCTTGATGCATTCGAAACAGGGCCTGGAACCTACGAGCCCGCCCCAGAACGCATAAAGCCCGGGCCTGACACGGGGCACCTTGCCTCGCTAGGTCCTGAGGCTGCAAGCGTGTCCTCCGCCTTCTTCTCCGTGTGCACAGGCAGTGGCTGCCCATGGGGACCCCAGGGTGTGACTATTGCGATCAGCGCTGACGCCAGCTCTGGACGTGGCACGGACTGCTCCGTCAGCCGGACGCCGGTAATGTGTTTTCATGGCTACCTTTAAAAATAAGAGAACGGAGAAACAGACCTCGACCGACGGAGAAGGAAATAAAAGCCGCCTCTCACGGCCGCGGCCTGTCGGTCTCCGTCGGCTCCTTGGTGGCACTGCTGGGCCAGCCCTGGGCGAAGTCCCTGCCTAGAGCGCCTGGTCCCCTCCTTCCAGGTTAGCTCATCGGCTGTAAGCAAACGCGCTCCATCCTAGGCTGGCTCCATCCACTGTCTCCCCATCTTGCTCTAAGACTAGCTCTGTCTCCAGCCTATAAACTTGCCCCACTCGCTCCCACCCAGGGACAAGGACAAGGAAATGCATCTACCTGCCCCCCTCCCGTGAGCTGCCACCCCAACTCCTACTGCCCTTCCGTGCCTCACAGTCCGCAGTCCCTGCGCCACTCACAGAGCCTGTTCTCTCGCCAGCCACCGCTGAAGATGGCCCGCGCTGGGTTGAATAGTGTCCCCTGAAAATCCACATTCATCCAGAGCCTGTGAATGGGGCCTGATTTGGAAAATAGGGGGTCTTTGCGATGTCATCCGGTCAAGGTGAGGTCACTAGGGTGGGCCCTAATCCACACGACAGGTGTCTGCATGAGAAGAGACAAGAGACACGTAGGGAGAATGTCGTGGGCGACAGAGGCAGAGACCAGAGCCATGTGTCCAATGTGTCCACCAGCGGGGAAAGCCAAGGATTGACGGCCACCACTACAAGCTGGCAGAGGCCAGGAAGCAGTCTTTCCTGGAGCCTTTGGAGGAGCGTGGCCCTGCTGACACCTCGGTTTTGGACTTCTGGACCCCATAGCTCCGAGAGAATAAACGTCTGCTGTTCCAAGCCGCCCAGTGTGTGGTCTCTGTCGCAGCAGCCCGGGGGCCGACACGCAGCCTCCTGCACTCCTCTGCAGAGTTTCGCACTTTTTACAACTCCATCCTTCCCGAAATTCCCTTCGTCTGTAATTTTTGCAAGATGACTTTCTGGTTCTCCTCTGAACTCCTCGATCGTCCCGGCCCGAGAAGGAGGGAGGGCGGAGATCCGAGCAGACCCGGGCCTCTGTGGCACCGCCGACCGTCACCGAAGCACCTGCGTCTCGTTGCTCTTACTGGCAAGCGACAACCCTTTCTTTGCTCCCAGTCAAGTTCTAAGAAAGAAGGACTTGCTCAGCCCGGCGCACCGTTCACCCCTGGCACCCCTGGAGCCGGCCGTGGGGGTGCACTGACCCCTGAAGTGTTGGGGGTTCACATCTTATCAGCTGGGTGTGAGTGTGGGGTGTGGGAGGCTGGGCTGGTGAACTCGGCAGAAAGAGCTATAGGAGTGAACCTCGAAAGCCTCATGAATTTGGGGAAAATTTTCTTTTCAACTAAAATAGACATTTTATAATTTTAGATCAACTTACTAACGTATTTCTTCCCAAATTCGAACTTCCCTATATCGGTTTATCTCACAGATCTATAAGGCGTGCCTCCTCCCGGAGCAACAAGTCAAGTCATCTAGAAGCTTATTTTATATATTTAGGAAATCACCAGTTACATAAATATAAGGTCCTTGCACGGAGAACCTTTCATCGTGTCATCATGCTCCACACTGTGCAGAGCCGGCTGCCATGGGAGACGGTCGATCTCGTCCAGGGACCAGAATCCTCCTGGAAGACTGGACAGACAGACTCCTTCTGCAGTTCCAAGTTTCACGAGGCTCTCTGGCAGCCCGAGAGGCTCCCAACCACGTCTGCGCCGAAAGCAAATGATGCCAGAGAAAGGAGAGAGGACTCGTCCGGCGCCCCCACTGACATTTCAGGGGTGGGCTACGTCTGGAATCCCGAGCCCCAGACATCCCAGGACAGTGGTTTGGGGACAATGATTCCAAGCGTGTGGGTGAAGTTCAGGAGCTTCAGCTGTGCCACCCCAGAGCGAGGCGCCCGAGGGCTAGGTGGGAGACACAGGTGATACCACATGTTTAAGAAGAACCAAGACAGAAGGCCAGCCCGAGCGGCGCGTCAGCTCAAACGCGCGAAAATCATTCTCCCTCCCACAGCTCGCCGTCCCCAGCTCTCCCAGGCGTGTCTTCCAAAACTCAGCTCAGAACGAGTCTGGCCGTGGAAGCCCCTCCCAGCTGCCTCCTCTGCGACCAGATTCTGAGGTCACTTGGTCCAACTAACCATGCGATGTTCTAATCATCTGCTGGTGAGTCTGGGTCCCCAAATAAACCTTGAGTGAGCGCCCCATGGCATTCTTCATAGGTGGAATGAATAAATGATCCGATCGACATTTTATGGAATGGAATATAGCTTGTCATTTTAAAGGACTCATCAACACTATACTAGGGTCTAGTCTTATTTCATGTCCAGTGGAATTTTTCAAGTCTTCTGAACAACTGACCATTTTCCTGGCGAGACCACCTAACTATGAAAATAGACTCTGTCCACGAGCACAGAGCGACCCCCTCTTGGGACCGAGTGAGAGCCTCTCACGTCCGTGGCCTCCTACTTCTCATGGCGGATGGTGAGGATATTTATTAAACGTCTGCTACATGTCAGGCTATGGCAGATGGACAAACACCTGCAAAACGCGTGGGAACGAGGTGCCGAGAGGCTAAGGGGCTGGCAAGTGGCAGAGCGGGGTGTTCATTCCAGCTCCGTGCGTCCAGCATCGCCACCTTCTCGCTGCCCCGTCTCCTTCAGGCGGGATGCAAGGTCCTCGAGACGCCACCTCTGCTTACGCTTAGTCGTCCCGTTTAAATCCGGTTGTCCGGATGAACGCCAGACGAACCTCGTTCATGAACTGAGAACGTCTCAGAGACTTCGGTTTGAGCTTCGGTCATATTCTAAACCAACGACACATTTTTTTTAAGGTCAGGCTGGACATGAGAACTAGAAAACACCACTACTGTAGGAGGAAACGGGGTCTTGGACCCGCTCGGCGGGGCCGTCCGCCCTCCCCGAGGAGGTCATGTGCCCGTCTAATGTCCTCCAAGCTCCTCAGGCCTCAGTTTCCCCTCCGGTCATGTGAGGAAATGCTCTAACGCAAAGATAGACGCACGCTGTGTTTCACTGGAACTTTCTTCAGCCTCCTCACCCTGTGCTACCAATTTCAAAAAGGAAAATAAGTTTCTCAAAGTTCCGATGCCTTTAGAGAGCCCAAGACGATCAATCTCTAAAATACTGGGGGCCCTCCAAACGGACGGGGGCATTTTTGTAAAACATAGTTTGAAGAGAAAATTTCGAAGCGAGCACAGAGGAGCGGAGAGCATATTCACACATTCCTTTGAGATCTGCTTTCAGGACATTATTAGAATGCTATTAAGGAAGGATCATTTCTTTCTTCCTCCAACGATGGAACGAAGTCCCGGGTTATCGTTAGGAATGACTTCGGCCTCGGAAGTGACGAGGTCTGGCCCCTTCGAGGCGCACGCGAGCCCGCGCAGCCACGTGAACATACGCGGAGACCGGAGAGCATCCGATTCCTTCTACTTTGCAATAAAACCACCGAATTGAACTTAAAACCGAATTTCGTCAGCACCATCTTTTCCCTCCAACACCGAACCGGTTTGTGCCTGCTCCCAGCAGAGCGCTTCCTGTAGAGACCCTTAACTCCAGAAGTGCCACGCCAGTCGTCACGTGCTGAATGCACAGGCGGGAGCGGACGTCGGGCCCTGCCCGGAGCTGCGTTTTCTCAACTCGTCCCCGCTGACGGAGGCGTGTGCAGCAAAACTGCGCGACGCCCAGATGTGACCTCTTCTGCGGTCACTTAAATCACTCATGTTTAGAGCAAAGTTCCCCTGACGAAGCAGCCATGTGTAGGCACAAAGGCCAGCGTGGTCCCACCCAGAGCCCATCCTTCCTGATGTCCTGAGTCGGGGACACAGTGCCCAGCAGCTCCCCGATCAAAGCAGAACCGCTGTCAGCAGTATGTCTCACCCCCCCACCCCGACACACACACACACACACACACACACAGCAGGATGGGCCTCACGCTTCCCGGACACGCTCCCGCGGCCCCGAGCTGTCTCAGGGATGGGGACCCCCAGACCGGACGGCATGTAAACATGGCCTGAATTTTCTTCCAGTCAGTTCTGTTCCATGACTTCCAGGAGGTCACATTTCGTTTGTTGTCTGTCTGTTTGTTTGTTTGACAAAAGGGGGAAAAGGATGGAACTGAAAGCAACAAACCAACAAGACGAAGAGAGACTCGTGAACAAGGACAGCGGCTTAGTGGTTACCAGAGGGAAAGGGGGAGGGGGCGTCGGAAAGGGTCGAGGGGTCCCCTAGACGGTGACGGAAGGAGATGTGACTCCGGGGGTGAACACACAGTGCAATATACGGATGCCGTCTTATCGAATCGAACACTTGAAACCTGTGTAATTTTATTAACCAACGTTGCCCCGATGAATTGAATAATTTTTTTTAAAAGGATGGAACACAGAAAGGGAATGAGAGCAGGACCCTGTTGACACGTCAGGTGATTCGGGGCCTGGACGCTCCGGGAAAGACTCCGCCAATCCTGTTATTCCTACAAACGCACGGTAACCCCCGGGTACCGAGAATGGCCGTGTCGTCACGCGAGGGCAGGTGACTGCTGAGTGACTGTGCCTACGTAAACCACGCACGCGCCCACACACGCTCACGCGTGCTTTCCGACACCTGGGCACATGCAGCAAATTTCAACTTGGGAGGAAAAAGATTTAAGCATCGCGGTGAAAGGGGTAAAGCTTTTAAAGATAATCATTAGCGTGAATATTACCGGTTCGTTCCTGCAATTCCAATGTCCTCAGCTACTTGGTTTTCTAAGTCTAAAAGCACTAGTTAACACCTCAGTAGGAAGAGCAAATTTCCGAACACCCGAGCAGGAAGGCGATGCCTTTGAACTTGGCCCAGGGAAATGCTAATCCTTCGTGTCTGCAACGGTGAGCTAGCATTGCACGACTCCGATGGTGGAGGCGGGCGTCTGGCCACGGCCGTCCGAGTGCTCCCCGTCCACTGCGGGGAGGGTGTGAAGGCCTGCAATGCAGAGAAGCGTGTTCTGGGTGCCGGGAGACACGCGTGGCTGTCCACGAAGCCGCTGGAGCCAGGACAGAAAGTGCTAGTCCCGTCCTGTCTGCTGGGGCACCGGAGCCGGGCCTGGGAGGGAGGGAGGAGTCTCACGAACAGGCACGAGGGGTGGCAGACAGCCTCGGAAGGGAGCAGTAGGTCTCAGGCACCCGTGACAGCTGCAGGTAAACTAGAGCACACAGTAGGCATACGGTGTGTCTCCGTCAGCATCCATTCAGTGGAGCAGAAGCCGTAGGGGACAAACGAATGAAGACGTGGGGTCCGGGGGATCGACTTATAGGGGGGGCGGGGCCGGCGGAGCAAATCTGAAATCCACAGGGCGAGTGTCAGGGACAGAAGGGGCTGAAACGCGATAATGGCACTTGGTCAACAAGAAAACCCCCGAAATTTAAGTCTTCAACTCTAGGTCCTCGAAAGTATTGTTTCACCTCGGAAAGAATTCATTTGCCATCTTGAGTCCCAAAGCGCAGTTTCACAAGCTTAAAACCACATCCAGAGATTAAAAAACCCTCTGTTCACGACTCCTTTTTCCACGGAGTTCGGTTTCCCTTGGCTTTTCTCCCGCGGTACCTTTAATTGAAGCCATAGATGGAGCGGCTGATGCTTCATATTAAAAGAAGAGCCTCACCGGGTCGGCACGTCTGGAGGATTTTCCTTTACAAAATCCATAACCAGAAAACACCGGCTTTGCCTTTGTACTGGAGATGTGATGGAATTAAAGGATTCGAGATCGCAAAGCCTCCGTGAATAATTTAGGACCCTCAGCTCCGGGCAAACACTCACCTCGCTTCCTGGGTGCTGGCATCGGGCGCCGACACTCGAAGCGGGTTTAGCGGTGCCGAGCGTGTGCTGATGGAGGGCCGCCCTCGAGCACGCACGCCCACGCGCACACAGTTCTCCGCTGCTCCGTGTCACTTCGCGTCTAAAACCTCTGGCATCTAGAAATCAATTCCTTTTCCATAGCGCGGGGCCTGTACAATTTAACAGACGCTTGACGGACATTTGCTAAGCACGCCCCACACGAGAGCTCATGCTTCTCCTCGCAACAAACCTCTTAGGGAGGAATCGGAATTACGCTCCTTTCGCAAATGAGGTTGCAAGAGCGCAGGGAAGTCCAGTCCCTTCTCCGAAGCACACTGCCAGGGAGGCAGAGCTGGGATTCTGCGGGCTCCCTGGACACGTCTACACTCTCAGCCATTACGCCGCCTGTCCTATCGGTCACCGAGAGTGACAGCGACAACCGAGGCATGCATGAGCTTTTCTGCGACACGTTGGGGAAGGGTCGAGACACTGCCCAATTCAGAAAATCTCCTCTCAGCTTGAATCCCAACTAACAGTTATCTTCCCAGCCTGTAAACAAGAGAAAAACATTCTCCGTGACACGGCACGGCCACGACGAGATAGGAGATGCAGCGAGCAGTCGCTGCCGAAGAAAAAGGCACTTCCAGGGCTCGAAGGGAAGAGTGAGACAATTTTACAGCCCACAGTAGAGGAACAAGCTCAAGGGCACCATCGGGAGACATTTAATAAACTGAATAAATGTCGAATATTTACCCCTGTGGACCTCGAATGCTCCCTAAAAGGTCATAGAGGTCCTCAGATAACAAAGTAACCCTCCATGTGCATCCCACGTGAAACAGAGAAGAAAAACACCTGGACCACGTGAGGAAAGGAAGAGGTTCCCCGACCAGCAGGGGGTGCGGCCTGGCCCAGCCTGGCCGTGGATTCTCACCAGTTCCTGGTGTGAAGGGCTCGGGGTTCACACCAGACTTATGCTGCATGTGATCTGCTCTACACGGGGCCTGCTTTTCGTCCCATCGGCAGCGGAAGCAAGCTGGCTCGGCGTATCCTCACAAACACGGAAGGTGTCTTACGAGGAGAAAACCAGTCGACGGGGTTTATCTCTAACTGAGAATCATGAAGGCAAATTTGTTTCGTGTATTTTTAACATAAGGAAAAGATAAGAAGGCAAGGGGCTTTCCGTGGGCGTTGGTCACTCTTCCGTTGATGAGTGAGCGACTCTTTTTATGCTGCGATGGCTGCTGGTTTCTCTAAGCAGACGTGCAAACGAGGACGCTGAGTTAATAAGAGCGAGAACAGGGTCAGTTGTGATGCTTCCCCTTCGATCCCTTCGATGCTCATCATGAGGCACCGCGACAGAGAAGCTCTAGGACAGTTACGCCTACTGTCTGGGACACGTGACCAACCCCCAGGACTTCTAGTGCCTTCTGCTTTCATTAGGATAGCTAATGGCATATGCTCGAAAGCGGGCAAATACAGAACTATTAAAAACGTTACACATGATATTTATTTTAAATCTTTTTTTTTTAATTTAAGTGCAGTTGGTATACGATATTATATCAGTTATGTCAGTTTCGGGTGGACGATATTTATACTTTACAAGGTGATCACCCCACTGAGTCTCGTACTTGTCTGTCATCATGCAAACTTATCGCGATATTATTGACGATCTTCCCCTTCGTGGTTTCACCCATCCCCCACCCTCACCCCTCTAGCCACCATCCCTCTCTATGAGTCTGTTGATGTTCTGTTTTGTCCGTTCATTTACTCTGGTTTTTTTTAGATTCCACATATAAGCGAAACC
>NW_011889293.1:456746-463201 GCF_000151845.1 Pteropus vampyrus | reverse complement strand
AATCAGGCAATACATATCAAGATACAAGCCACCATGAGTAAGAACCAACAGAAGGGAAAAACACCCAAAGGAAAGCCACAAAGAAATAGAATTTAGAATTACTAAATACAAAAATATAAAATATAAAATACACATGCCTACCATGTTTGAAGAAATTTAAAAAGATATCAAAATCATGGTGCAAAACTACTAAAAAAAAAGTCATTAGAATTTCAGAAAGAACCAAATAAATCTACTAAAATTGGAAAATGGGAAAACAGAATAAGATAATAAACAGAAAACAATAAATAAAGTTAGAAATGCAAAGCATGGGTTGAAACAAAAGATGACACATCTTTGAAGAGAGAACCAGTGAAGGGGAAGATATAAGTGAAGAAAGGCCTCAGATGGAATCGCAGAGATGTACGGAGGAAAAGGTGATAGTTACAAGGAACTGAGAAATATGTAGTAGAGTCAGTCATCCGTCTAATTGATGTTTTTGAAGGAGACAGTGGGAAAAGAAGCAATATTTGAAGAGATAATGGTTAAGAATTTTTCTAAATTAATGATAGATATAAATCTTCAGATTCAAGAAATGCCAAAAATTCCAAGCAGGAAAATAAGGACTAAAATACTGGAGAACAATAGGATATTGGTAGGGAAGGGTGAAATGGAATTAAGGCCATTATTCTTTAGGAGGAAAGTACATATATTAATTCGTTCTAGATTTTGTTAGCTTAAATATATTTTAATTTTTTAGGGAACCACTCTCAGATAATAGTACTTCCAAACAGTAGAAGTAAAATTTTAGTAAGGAGGGAAAAGGAAGAAAACCCTAGTCGACCCAAAAGGAAGCAATAAAGAAGAAGAAAAGTACTAAGAAAAAGGCAGAACAAATAGAAAACACAAAACATGTTAGAAATAAATAAAATATATACCAATAATAACAACAAATATAAATGGCTTAAACTCATCAGTTCATAGGCACAGGTTGTCAGACTGTATTTTTTAAATTATATATACAGTATACTGGTGACACACCTAAGACAGAAAGACCCAGAAAAGTTGAAAATTAAAAGATATGCATAGAAAATACTAACTGAGAATTACCATTAACAATAGAAAAAATATATATTATTTAAAGCAATAAACATTCATAGAGAGAAACGAAGTCACTTGACCATAATAAAATGGTCAATTTTGTTATCATTTCTATCAAAGGATAGAAAAATCTTAAACTTGTATGCACCTATTAATATAACTTCAAAATATAGTTTTTAAATGGCAGGACTACAGGAGACACTGACAAATTTACTAATATAAAGATTTTTTTAAACATTCTTCTCTAAATAATTGATAGAGCAAGCAATCTTTAAAATTAGAAAGAAACACAGAATATTTAAGCATCACAATTAACTATCCTGACTTGCTCCCTAAAATTGCAGAATTCTCAAGTGGACATGGAATATTTATAAAGATTGACGGTATCCTGGGCTATGATCCAAGCCTCGACACACCTCTAAAAATTGTTAACATACAAACCACATTCTCTAACCCAGTGCAAAAAGTTAGAAATCAATAACAAAAATATTTTTAACCCTCCCTACATGTGTAAAATTTAAAAACCTCATTAAATAGCCCTAGTTCAAAGAAGAAACCATAACCGAACATACAAACATACTCTGAACTAAAGAATCATAAATATATACCACGTACCAAAGCTCACGAGTTGTAGCCACACATTATTAAAGAGAAATTTATAGGCTTCAATGCTTAAGAAAATAAAAAGCCTTGAAAAGGCCGAAAGTTGAAGAACTAAGCACACAACTTAAGTAATTACATAAAGAGCAACAGAATAAAAATTTCCAAAATGCAGAAAGGAAGAAACAGTAAAGTTAAGAGCAAAAGTGAACAACTTAGAAGACAAAGATACACAAAAAGGGAATTAAGAAAAACAAATTCCTTGGGTGTGGATGTCCAGGGAATTAAGAAAAACACCTTTCATGTGGTAAAACAGCCTCTACACACTTTTACATACTCGGTCTAAGGCTACTGTTGTATCGCAATGTCGAAATGAGCCCTCAGTCTCTCAGAGAATACCGCTTATTGATGTTCTATCTGCCTTTTTAAAATTATTCCTTCGAAAAACATTTTCCCCCTGGCTACAGCATACCACCTACTGTGCTAAATGCTGGTACACAAAAATTAATGAGGAACATCCTTGTCCATGTGCACGTCACAACCACACCCACTTTGTCCCATCAGCTACACAGCCACATCAGAGTCACGTTGATCTTTCACTACCCCATTAGTCAACCTTTTGCTGCATTACTTGACGTTTTTCTAAAAAAACAAAAACAAAAAAAAAAAAAAAAAAAAACCCTTCCTCTGGCAGGACTGCAGAGGTGGCTGTTAACCCTGATTTTACTATGGCCATGAATGTTGGTGCCTGAGGCCAACGCACCAAACCAGACGTTTCAGGAAATATTTTTACTTGCTCTGTATTTAGCAAAAAGAAGAATGATCTGTTTCAAACCAACTACCCAAACAAACCTTCGCAGCCTTTCTCTTCTAAAATCCTGAAGGATAGAAGGAAGCCTGCTTCAACGGCAAACTGTGAGCATGGCAGAACATTTGAGTGTCCTGGCCAGCACTCCGGGTCGGCGGCCCACGCCCAGCATCCACTGAGCACCCGAAGGCTCTCTGAAGTTTGCCATGTGGGGTTCAGAAGCTCAGGCGGATGGCCATTTGCCCAGTAATTATCGGTCAGTTTAACTGAATGTGACTCTCAAGTCACCAAGCACGTTTATCTCATAGAGAAATAAGGGTGACCCTTGTGACAAAAACCAGGTCGATGGTCCCAGAGCCCGGCTCCCGCGAGACAGCATGGAGAGATTATGGGGGCAGGACGCGGTCAGGGCGTCTCCCAGCACCTCGGCCCTGCTCCGCTTCGCATGCATTATAAGTAGATAAAGTAAACTGCTCGATAATAATTACTGCTTCAAAAGAAAGTGGTGTGTTTATATTTTATCCAAGTGTTCCACCACCCTAGGGAGGTGGCAAAGGATCGGGGCTGTCGGCTGCCAGGTGGATGAGTGGTTCAGAGCTGCTGTCACCTTTGATGCCCAGCCTTATGATTTTATATAGCATAAGTAATATATTATTATGGATTTTATATGTAATGTGTGTAAATCGTATATGTAAATAATATTAAAATATGTAATAAATATATTGTTACATATAATATATGTATATTAATAAATCAAAAACCATTTTAATGACAAATAAGCTGAGAAGAGAGGGCAGCTAGAAGAAGAAATTCTCTCACTGTTTAGATGCCCAAATGCCCTAGTTGTTCGGGTCAGAATGTTCCTTTCGCTTGCCCAGACTGACACCCATAGTTATTGCCTCTGATCTGGTGTCTTTCAAGAATATATTCTGATCAATTACATTAACTCATCAATTGTAGTATTCATAGGAAAAACATCAATTAAAACAAAGAAGAAAGAAAAGAGTTTTTAAATATCTACATGGAATTATCCTGCCGAGCCACAGCGCTAAACTCATTCAAAGCATCTCCTGTCAGAAACGTTTCCCATTTCCTGCCTTCGAAGCCCCCTTCCCCTTCGGATGACCATTCTCCAAGGACCATGAAAAGCGCTGTTGGCTGGACATTCCCACCCCACTGAGCAATACGATCAGCACCTCCGTGTTGCTCACTGTGGCCTGTCACAACAGTCATGCTCTTACTTGCCATGTGCAATTTGAAGAGGAAACGGAGAACTTAGAGACCACATTTTTTCCGTAGAACCCCAACTCTGTCTCCTCTCCTTCTCTCCATCACAGCCCTTCCTCTCCTTCCCCGAGTGTAGTCACACAAGGACACACGCACACACGCACACACGCGCACACACGCACACACGCGCACACACACACACACACACGCGCGCGCGCCACCTTCCCAGTTCCCGGGAGAACTCGGTGACCGGGCGGTGTGTCCGCTGTGTGCTCCTGTAGGGCCCAGTAATAGAGGCTCAGCTGGAGCTCATGAAGAAAACATCGCTGCACTCAAGTGAAGACACAGGATTTTACGATGCTTCAGACACAATATTAATTATTTACCAAAAAATGAGTTGCACCTGCATTCGAAGGTAACTATATCAAATCAAATTTATAGCATGCAGATGATTTTGACTCTTTTATCACACATTTGTTTCTTAAAGCAATTATGTTAAAAGAGGCTCCCTCCGGCAATAAATCCTTATGTTTAACTTAACTCTCATTTTCCATCCTAACCAGGTGCCTCGGTAATAAAACCCAAACTCATCTGACGTGTTTGTAGAGCACTTTATCCGAAGAGTCCCAAAGGCTGTACAGATTGCATTCTGTCGGAGGGACGGGAGTAAATTACTCACTTTACGAGAGCTGTGAATAACATTTTCTGGCTACTTCAATCACTACCTCGAACGGCAAGAAGCCAAATCAGTCTCCTCCATCTGCAAGCCTGCAGGGACCCGGAGGGACCAGACCGACTCCCCCGGGCCATGCCTCCATCCATCTTTCTAGTCTCCAGTCACCAGCCAGCTTTCCCTCCTCACTCCGCGTTTTACTCACCAGATCAAAATGTGGAAACGAAAAATGAGAATACTTCAAAAACTTAGCAATCAATACACCAAATGGCCCCTGTTACTCTGAAATGTTAACGCCATTTTTAAGAACAAGCGGCCATTCCATCTGAAAAGCCTCCTCTTGCCATTCATCCTCAAAATTAAAGTCGGTCTGCTAAGCCACATTCTGCCATTGGTCACCGATGGGAGCCGAAGAGAGAGAGAGAAGGGGCAGGGATTGGTCACAGTAAAATAACGCCTCGCAATAGACAATATCTACATATATAAGTTGCAGCTGCCACGAGAAAAGTCTGTAAAACACCAAAAAAAAAAAAAGAAAAAAAGAAAAAGACAAAAAAGAGCTATGCTAGATCTCTAGCAAGGGCCCGGTGAGGTGGCCGTTGGCACTTCTCTGCGGTGGCTGTGCTCCTTCTCCACGAGGCAACCCGAATCTCGTTGTTGGTGCTCAGGGGAAATAAAGGTGGAGGAATGTATCGTTTGTTATTTTCTGGAAGATTCAACAACAGCCTTCCTAAACACATTCAATCAACCAACACTGATCAAGCACCTACGACACTCCGCTCACCGTGCTAGGCGTGGAAAGGGTGTGACAGCTCACAGTCCCTGCCGAGGGCCTGCGGAGCCTCGTTCCATGTTTTCTACCACTGGCCAAGACGCGTCTAGGCAGTACCTCAAAAGAAGTAACCTCGGGATATTTAATTTATCACTAGGAACACCCCCCAAAATATTCTCTCTAATGTTAACATTACTTACACCAGAGTAATAAATACGTGCAGGACGGCAAATAAACAGCTTCACAGATTGCGAATCGATGCACGCAATGTTTCAGGTTCACGCTAGTATCTAATCAATCCAACAGCAGTTGATTGCTGTGGATATGCCAAATCGATAAAAAACACACCTTAAAAACACCAATAAAATAGAAGGCTATAGAACAGATACTATGAGACAACCAGAAGCAATTACCCTGTACAATTATGCAGCATAATACCAACAGCAAGTAGTTATCTCAACTGCCCGTGAAAAATGATGGGATGTTTGAAGCTAACTTGCTTCCCATTATGTCTTTCTCAAGCAAAATCCAACGTCGAGTAGTATATTTATAGTCCTTTTTTCGGTTATTCTGGCACCGTCACCAAAATTTACATTTTCAGTGCTAAATAGGACGAATGGGATGATTCAAAAATTCCGTTCAAAGCATGAACTCCTTTGGGTCCCAAGTAGGACACTGCTTGAGGCCACAGAAAGGCCACGTCCCCATGCTCAGAGAAGTCCCCTGCACTCCTAGGCCCACGGAGCTGCACACTGGCCTGGGGTCCTCGTCTTGTCCCCACTCCACGCCTAGGAGACGATGGCTGTGTTCGCTGTAGCTCCATATGCTACTGACCCTGTGCTTGCGTTAGTTTCCAGAATTCCTGCAGTCGGAGGTCCCCAGTGTAGCCCGACCCTCCCTCAGCGTCTCGTAGGGACCTCCCACGTCGGCCTGCCTGCACAGCAGCTGGTCTGGCCGAAGGACGGGGACAGAGAAAGAGGGGAGAGCAGGGGAAGAGAAGAAATGAAAGCGAAAATAGAAACATGAGAATAAATGTCATGCAATGAAATATGACCTGACAGTTTGAGAATAACGTCGATCTGTATTAGGTGTTCTGTTCTATGCGAATAGAAGTATTTCTAACTCGCCCATTCTAAGGCCACAACTGGACGTTGATGAGACATGAAAAGGCCCGGGCCAGGTTCTGAAGATTGTCTCTTTAAAAGGGTCAAATGTCAGAGTGAATGAATACTAGCTAGCAAGGAAATGCAACTCAAAACCGCAATGAGACACCGCCTCACACCTGCTAAGATGGC
>NW_011889293.1:446640-456696 GCF_000151845.1 Pteropus vampyrus | reverse complement strand
CGGAGCTGCACACTGGCCTGGGGTCCTCGTCTTGTCCCCACTCCACGCCTAGGAGACGATGGCTGTGTTCGCTGTAGCTCCATATGCTACTGACCCTGTGCTTGCGTTAGTTTCCAGAATTCCTGCAGTCGGAGGTCCCCAGTGTAGCCCGACCCTCCCTCAGCGTCTCGTAGGGACCTCCCACGTCGGCCTGCCTGCACAGCAGCTGGTCTGGCCGAAGGACGGGGACAGAGAAAGAGGGGAGAGCAGGGGAAGAGAAGAAATGAAAGCGAAAATAGAAACATGAGAATAAATGTCATGCAATGAAATATGACCTGACAGTTTGAGAATAACGTCGATCTGTATTAGGTGTTCTGTTCTATGCGAATAGAAGTATTTCTAACTCGCCCATTCTAAGGCCACAACTGGACGTTGATGAGACATGAAAAGGCCCGGGCCAGGTTCTGAAGATTGTCTCTTTAAAAGGGTCAAATGTCAGAGTGAATGAATACTAGCTAGCAAGGAAATGCAACTCAAAACCGCAATGAGACACCGCCTCACACCTGCTAAGATGGCAATCATCAAGAAGACAAGTAGTAACAGGTGTTGGAGAGGTTGTGGGGGCAAAGGAGCCCTCGTCCACTGCTGGTGGGAATGTAACCTGGTGCAGCCACCATGGAAAACAGTACGGAGGTTCCCCCAAAAAACCAAGACTAGAATTACCATATGACCCAGCCATCCCTCCTCTGGGTGTCTACCCCGAAAATTTGTAAACATTTATCCATGAAGATACATGCACCCCGATGTTCATTGCAGCGCTATTCACAGTGGCCGAGACACGGAAACGACGAAGTGTCCTTTGATGGCTGGATGAAGAAGCTGTGGTCCACACACACAACGGAACACGACTCAGCCGTGGGAGAAGATGAAATCCCGCCGTTTGCGACGGCACGGATGGATCTCGCGATTACCGCCTTAAGCAGACCGAGTCAGATGGAAAACGTCAAGAACCGTATGATTTCACTCATTTGCGACTTCTAAAGCCGATAGCAACGAATGAACAAGACGAAGAAAAACTCAGACACGAACAATAGTTTAGCGGTTACCAGGGTAAAAGGGGGAGGGTAGATACGGGTCAAGGGGTCAAAGACACGGTGATGGAAAGAGAAGTGACTTTGGGTGGTGAACACACAGTGCCACATACCTGAGACGTGTTACTGAACTGCGCACTTGAAACCTATATCGCTTTCTTAACCAATAAATAATGTCATCCAATAAACAATAACGAACGTGAATAAACGATGCGTAAGGCTCCATGCTGTTGTATGAGGGATGGATGGGAAAATGTCTCAGAAAGGAAAAGGGTCACCGTCCTCAAATGAACAGGTGTCACAGAAACGGAAGTGAGACCTATTCTCCAAGGACCCACGGCTGGGAGAGCAGAAGCTGCTGCCAGGGACTGTTCTCGGTGTGGGGAAGGGTTTCCTGAGTATCAGGCCTCGGGTCGTCTCAGGCCAGGGAGTTCTGTCACCGAAGACAGCCCAAGCCAGGTAGAGACGAGCAGAAGAGAACCTCGCCCTCTACACTCCTGACTTTGGAGAGTGACTGGCACCGTGGGCCAGGGCCATTAAGGGTACGCATGTCCGACAGAGACAACAGCCAGGCTGGTCTAGAAAGGAGAACATTCCAGAACTGAACAGCAGCTGACTGCTCTGAAAACCGAGAAGGGACACGGGGAATCCACGGAATTGTGCCCCAATTAGGCACGACGAGCAGCAGCGTGACGTCCAGCCCTTGGACTGGCCCACAACTGACGCTGCTGAGAACAGCCAAGAGCAGTCTGAGGCGGGAAAAGCCAGGCCAGAGTCGCCACAGGAAAGTCGAGGTTTTTACAAGAAAATTTTTATACACGTGCTGCCTCTTTCATTTGGGTTTTGTTTCTTGTGTTTCTCGCTTGCTCTATAAAATTCCATTACATTTGAAGCTAAAGTAGATTTGCTCCGCGTCCGCACGATTGAATGACTATTGCAGTGAACCGAGCCGCAGAATTTCGCTGGTTCTGTCTCCACTCCGCGTCTGAAGAGTTGGCGCTGTGCCACCGCCCAGAAAAGTGACTCCGGTGACGGGGGGACGGGGGGCGACGAGGACGGTGTGCGCTTAGGAATCGGAAGTCCGTGTGGGGTCAGCGCCCCGCCTGCACGCCCGCGGGAGCTTCCCGGAGGCGGCGGCCGGCGCTCGGACCTCTCCCCCGTGTCTTTAACGGCCCAGGAATTTACACGCGTGTGTTTCATTCTGCTCTGTCCTCTCTCAGCTCTGCCAAGCACTGATCCGGCCAGGACAGGCCCTCGAGGATACGGAGCGACCGCCGTGGCCGTCGGTGTGTGCTCAGCCCACACGGGTGAGCTGGGAGCTCGGTCCCCTCGGAGACCCAGGTGGATGGCGTGGCCACCACCTGGTGCGTGGCCACTCACAGAGGCGAAGGGCCAGAGGACATGAATCACTGAGGCTCCCACAGGAAGTAAGGAACGCCACTCCCTCCCAGGCTTCATTGGTCAGAGCAAGTCACGTGGTCACACTTAACTTCAAAGGGGGCGGAGCCAGCAACCCTCTTGGCCCTGAAGCAGAGGGGAGCGGCCCTTGTGGGCAGCCCTACGGGCCACACCAAGACAGAGTGACTCTGACCTAACTGGCCCAAAGTCGTATGAAGCTACGTACTCCTCACTAAGGCGGGTGAGTGTCCAGGACTGACCTCAGGAATGACCTCAGGAGTGACCCCAGAAGTGACCTCAGGAGTGATCTTAGGAGTGACCCCCAGGAGTAACCCCAGGAATGACTTCCAGGAATGACCTCCAGGAGTGACCTCAGGAATGACCTCAGGAGTGACCTCAGGAGTGACCTCAGGAGTGACCCCAGAAGTGACCTCAGGAGTGACCTTAGGAGTGACCCCCCAGGAGTAACCCCAGGAATGACCTCCAGGAGAGACTTCAGGAGTGACTTTCAGAAGTGGTCCCAGGAGTAACCCCCAGGAGTGACCTCAGGAACAACCCCAGGAATGAACCCCAGGAATGACCTCCAGGAGTGACCTCAGGAATGACCTCAGGAGTGACCTCAGGAACAATCCCAGGAAGAACCCCAGGAATGACTTCCAGGAATGACCTCAGGAATGACCTCAAGAATGACCTCAGGAGTGACTCCAGGAGTGACCCCAGGAGTGACCCCAAAAATGACCTCAGGAGTGACCCCAGGAGTGACCTCAGAAGTGACCTTCAGAAGTGACCCCAGGAGTGGCCCCAGGAGCACAATCCCGATGCTGATTAGGGTCAGAAGGGGCAAGATCAGGGCTTGTCAACAGAACCATCCGATTGCACTAAGGAAGAGCATCGCCCAGCCCCCAAGAAGTGGAATCTTGGGGCACAGTTTCTGGGGGAATCACCGAGCTGATGGCCTCCTAAGCCCCTCTCCCACCCCCCTCTCCAAGTCCTCCATTCTGAGACTGCCCGTTATCTAGGTTTAGAGATGACCTTTGGCCGAAATGTGCTTGTGCATGTCACCACCGGGCCGAGCTCCTCAGAGCATCATGACACCGCTGTGTCCTGGATATCTGCGGTCCACGCGTAAACGTCCCCCGACCCCGTGGTAGGTTGGAGCGGGTAAGGCCACAAAATCAGAGTCAAGCGGGCGTTCGGCCGTGGCCTAGGCCTCCAGCGCCTGCGGCTTCTCAGGCACGCCCGCCGTTCACGGAGTAAACATCTTAAGGGAGCTCGGCCGGGGGGACATCGTCCTCACTCGAGTCCGTCATTAACTGAGAAAAGAAAGATGTGAAGCATCATCATTTTTTTTTTCTGAAGGTGCCTGGAATTTCGTCTTCTCCAAGTAAATGTGGACCCATTAGGTTGCTTTATAATCAAACACCGTCTCTGCGATTCTTGCTGCGGTGAGTCCTCCTCGTCGTTCCTCTCACTGGAGCACCCTCGAGAGAGCGAGTCGGGAGCTGCGCTCACACTCAACCGGACCGAGCAGATCCCGCGTACTCGGCTTCAGCTTCTCTTCCGCGGCATCGGGGGGCAGGATATTATTTGCAAGCAGCCGAGGTAATTACCATCCAGCAGGGTCCAATTGTTTTCAATTAAAGGCTTTACGGCAGTCTCTAGTTTTTAATGCCATCGAGGCCATCTGCTTCCGCTGCAGCTCTATCAGCCAAAAGCCCAGGCCACACCTTAATGCCATTAACTCCCGAGAGCCATCTCCCTCAAAACGAGAAACTCAGTGGTCCAGGGAAAATACGGCAATAGCCTGACGCATCTCCAGCGGCCTAGGTTAGCCACAGTCGAGGACTCTGGGAGGTCGCGTCTCAGACCGACGAGCACACGCTCTTCTTTCCTGAAGTCCTAGGTAATCGATTGAATTTTCAGCTTCGTTTCGACAAGGATGCTCAGCTGGAACGGATCCACCTCCCACTCCCCCTCCGGCCTCGACGTCCCGCAGCTCTCACATAAAACGTCTCCCGACTGCAGCTTCGTCAGGCGGGTCGGATTTGGTAGACAGAGTGTTCATTCTTCGTATTCATTACCAGTCCGACTCCGCGAAGCTCACACGCCCCCAGACCGAGGCGGGGTGAGTAGTGAAGAGCCGTCCGGGTCATCACGCGGAAGCTGTGATGGCAGGTATTTTAGCTGTTTCCGTAACCGAGAGCCTCCGCCTCGTTTCCAAAGTCACGAAGTTATTAGAAATTACCTTGGGTGTTTTATGGGCTTACGAGTGGCGACAGCCCAAGGCTACCCTTGCAGTTTCCAGACTTGGCCCATGCCTGGCTGTCCACACTGCACATGGCCTCCCCAAAAGCCCTCCGCCCAGCTCGATTCTCCGGGCCTTTCTCTACGACAAAATTCTTTCGCAGCCCCAGGTCGCCAGCCCTGGCTGATGCGATGGATATGCCAGTCCCAGGGAGAGACCCCTTCCCAGGGAAGAAGGCGGAGCCTTGCAAAGAGAACACATAGGGCCCATCTCCCCATCTCCCCGTCTCTTCTCTCCACACGTGTCTTGGACGAGAACCGGAGAAGTGGCCGCCGTCCCACGTGGACGGTCAGCATAAGGACGAAGGCACAAGCGCTAAGCGTGGTCGAGCAGAGAGCCAGAAAGAGGCCGAGTCCCTCACGGCACAGGCCCAGGCCCCGACTGCGGGCGCCCAGACTTCTCCAGATACGCGAGGCATGAGACTTGCCAGTAGGATTTGCTTTATTGGGGGGTTGGGGGCAGGGAATGCATTGCTAACTAATAATTAAATCGAGAAAATAGTCACAAAAGGACTCGAGAAAACCAGAGGTTCCCTCTCTCCTGGGTTCAGACCAAGAAGTATTTCCACGTTGAAGCAGAAAGCATAATCTCTTGATTCTCAAAATTATAAGAAAATAAAAAGTCTTGAAAGGATTAACGAAAAGAATTTTCAACACGAAATCGGAAACCCATGTGTAATCATTGTTACTATTTTCCAAACATTCCTTCTTCCTGGAACGTGATAAGATTATGCTTCCGTGACTCTTTTGACACGAAGCCATGATATGACTCTCTTTGGCCGATGAAATGAGAACCCACACGAAGAGTTATTTCCCAGCCAAAGCTTTAAGAACCAGGCCCCCTTTCCCTAACTGAGGTGCTGGGGAAGCACCGGTCCAAATGGAGCGTCTTGTAGATGCGCGTCTCCAAAGGTCTTCCGTGAGCAGCGTCCCCTGCTGACCCACACCAGAGACGCAGCCTGAGGGAGGAATGATCCGCACTGTTTCATCCACAGAGAAGTTGGGGTTCTTTGTTGCAGCGACGTAACCGGTCCCCTAGGACAGCTACCCAGCTACCCCGTGCTAACCACGGCCACTAGATAATGCAGGAATCTCAAGCTGGAGAAAAGGGCCTGCGACAGGACTGAAATTCTTGCTAAGGACTTTTTCAGCAGAAATGCCAAGGAATGTCTTGATGAAGGAACAAGGGCAGCCGTCCCCAGACTTCGCTGTCCCTCACAGTCACTCGGGAGCTCCTAACCACCCTGAAGCCCCGGTCAGCACCCGCCAGAATGCCTGGGGCTGGAGGGTCGGGCCTCGGGATGTTATAAAGATCCCCAGAGATTCTAAGTTCGGGAGCCATTCCATCAGTCTATTTGCTTAACTTAGAAACAAAACAAAACAAAACAAAACAAAAAAACGTTTTTTGAGGAGCATAAAAATATTTCGAAGAAGACAAAGAGTGATGGTGGCCATGCTGGAGAGGAGGCTCTCAAGCCACACATCGCTGTCGAAGCACGCGGTCCCGATGGGGAGGAGGGGACGCCACACGGAACACTCCTGTGACACCGGCGCCCTGTGAAGGGACCCGTCTGTGGCTTCAGTTATCTAATATCATCTGAGAGTCAACTTTTCAGCCAGATATGACCACGTCTTTCTCCGGGGTTCACAGATGGCCTGTGAGCTTCTGAAGGACAGGTTTCCCACACACACCCCCCACTGTGCTCCCCAGACTCTCTCCCTCGGTCACCGCCCAGAGGCCTGGCACTCAGGTCTCCATCCGGGCCTCAGAACCGGCTACACCGGGCCATCAGTAGTCAGTCCTGGCTACATTCGGTCCTGCCCCGACCTGCGACCTGCCTCCGCCCTCCTGCAGAAATGGCACACTGGAAAGCTCATCGTATTCAATTGCCCTTTCCAGAAAAGAAGCAAGAAACTCGATATTTTTTTAAGTTTTCCATGCACAGCTTGCCCCCTCTCCCCCGAAATACCCCCAAACTATTTTAATAAGGCTTCTGACAAACCTAAGCTGTGTCAGCCCAACCCAGAAAAGTCCCAGGGAACGCTAAGAGAGAGAGAAGACCTTCAGATGTCTGTGTCTGACGAGCCTGGAGGCATGCCCCCAGCCAGGCCGGCCCCCAGCGCCCCCGCGGGCCTTCCCGATCGCCCTTTGCGGTTGTTTAAGAAACTGTGCACGCAGCTTAGCAATCAGATGCTTTCTCTTCAAAAGGCTTGGCTAATGGCCACTTCCTGCGGTTGTCAAATGAAAAAAGAAAAACCGGTGTATCCCCAATGACTTACTGTATCACTTCCCGTATCCGAGTCTCTGGCAGCCGCATAATTTAACATCACTTGTAAATTAAGAGCCTCTTGCGAGGGTGCCACAGCTGAGCCCTCCGCCCCGTTCTGCTGATTGTAAAGAAAGCTTGCCAGGAGTTCCATTATGAATAGTCATTTCCTAAAATGTAACTCCAACATCACTGACATCTAATCATATATTAAATGAATGAATAGAGGTTATATATCCACCCTGTGTCCCTCTGAGCTCATTCTGGTGATTAAAATGACTTCCTCTGATGTTCCTCCAGCACACGCGGTGCTCGTGATGTCAGCTTCCACCAGGACCCACCGCAGAGCCCTCTCCCAGCCCCCCGCCGCCTCGCCCCGCCCGGGCCGCCAGCCTCCAGGCCGTCCCCCACACTTTTCCTTATCTCTGGGCTTGCTCAGCTTCTCCTTCCGCCATGCCTTGGCCTGAGAGAAGGGTCAAGGTGAGCTCAGGCTTCCGCGCTGAGCCCTGCCCCTCAGCGGCCCTGGTGCTGAGGCCGCACAGCCCCGGGCACGCGCGCAGGTGGCCCGGGATGCGGCTGTGGGCGGCGTATTCACGCCGTGTTGACGTCAGCAGCAAAACCCCTCTAGCCGGGCTGATTCTCGGGGGAGTGGTAGGGAAAGACTCTCTTGATGCCATAAGAGGCTTTGTCTTGTTTTGTTCTGTTGCTTCGTTTCTTCAATGTCGAATGGGCACTAGATTTGGAGTCACCTGGTCCAATTTTCGTTCCGCTTTGCCTTACACGGGGTGGCCCCCAGCAGTGGCCTGTGCTTGGGCCATCAATAAAATGGGAATGATGCCAAAATCTCTACTCACGAGATCGTTGCAAGGGCCAGTGAATTAACAAATATGAAAACACAGATGAAAATAGTATCATCCGTTGTTCCTGCCAAAAATAATGAGAATGGACTAATCGATCCAGTTGTAATCACGATGTCACTCCCTATGAGCTGCTGCATGACCTTAAACAGGAGATGTGACCCCTTGGGGTCTTCACACAGTCCCCTGGCTCACTGCACACCTGTCGTGAAGATTAAAACGAGATGACGTGAAATACACACCACAGTACTCGGCAAAGAGTGGGAGCCCAGTAGATGACGACTGCTTTTATTTTTATTGGTGGTGGTGGTGTTGTTGTGTTATTTATTATTATTCGAATAGGCCAAGCAGATAACAGACTTGTCCAAGAAAAATAAATGCGATGCCATCTTTTTAATATCTTATGAGTCTCGAAAAGATCAGGGACGCGGGCTTTTCACATTTCCAAAGGACTTTGATTCGAAAATAAAGACCAGCGCTCGATAGCTCCAGAATATTGTCTCATGGATTTGGGAACTCTGGGGGGAAAAAAAAAAAAAAGTATGAGAACAGCTGACATGCTACAGCTTCAATATAATCAGGCCCTGAAATTGCTCTGCAATTAGTTTCAGTGGTTTTCTGCGAGTTCTTTTTTTAACCATACATGTGTCCTAAATATATAATTATATGGAAGAATATAATAGCTCATTTAGAGTTATTGAGGCCTATTATATGATCCGATAGAACCACGGGGCAGGGCGTGGAGCGGAGTGGGTATTAACTTGAACGGGTACCAAACGTGAGGATAGATGTTAATACACGATCTTGGCAACAGTTTTCTCCTTGTCTTCGCCAGTCTCCCCGGAGACAGACAGATGGCTTTCCCGCCCAGAACGAAGTCGCTTTAAATTGATGCTATGTATCTGTTCAAAAGATCAGAGAAGCTTCTCTGTACAATTTCTTAAGGGCAGAGTATAAGTGTGTGTCTTTATGTGTCTGTGTGTCTGTGTGTCTGTCTGTCCGAAGTGTGTGTGTCCCAAAATGCTAAAAACTGTCATGGACATAGCAGACTCTCAGTTTTTCAAGGAATAAATAAACGATGTTAATTCCCCCCTCCCTAGACACCTTTTCTTTGCCTATAAAATGTGTGTGTCTAGCTGCTAGGCCAAACAGGAAAACACGCTTTTTCTACCACCTTGACTTGGATTTTAAATAGAATTGGCCAGAGCCATGATCTTCGAGTAGAGTTAATCATCTTGCCAATATATCCTCGTTGATTAACCGACGAATTGAATGCGGACTTTTTGTCAATTTCCATTTCCACTGGATAGTTTCTCCCTGTTCAGGACAAATTAGTCGGGGCATTGGAGACCATATTCTCAAAATTCACAACTTAATTTATTTTTTTAATCCCAAGGAAAACCAAGACTGATGAACTTTGGATATGCCCTGATGCAAGTGACTCCTAAGAGTCCTGGTGTCACCCTCCCTATGTGTATAATTCCCCCCGGGGTCCCCGTTTGAATTTAAGCCAATTCAAACCGACCTGGTCAATCTTCAACTTCTTGCAATTAAAGATTGTGAAGAATCATATTCCATCCAAAGTACATCCATCTGCCTGAGGGACAGCCCACTACTTCAACAGGAAAACATCCCCACAGAGAGAGGCTCACGTGTGGCTGCACGGGCCACTCCAGAATGTCTGTATTCGCTGCCACCGAGAGAACTTTCTCATCGGGCCTGGTTCTCACCTTCAGAAATTTCGAATCTGCAAAGATGGCTTAATAAGGTGTCTGCTTTCTCCCTGGAATTCACGAGAACCTTCTGGGGCTCCCAGATCTGTGACCAACCAGAGCCAGAGCACCCAGCACAGGGTGATTTCATGATGAATTTTGTATTCTAGGTCACGTCAGCCAAAACTTAGATCCTGGGATCTCGTTTTCAAGACCCTTTATTCTCTAGAGTACAATCTAGGGCCAGTCCTGGCCCAACTCCCTGACCCTTTGGCACCCGTGTCCCCAGGAAGCTGGGTGAATGCTGTGTGGACAACGTTCTGGGGATTCCAGCTTCCTTCCCGTCATTGGAACGGAGCCGCCATGCTCTCCCCGAGGGCGCGTGGGGCGACGTCTGGCAGAGGGGCCCGGAATCGACGAGGGTCATGGGCCACTGTGTAGAGCCCGC
>NW_011889293.1:437736-444946 GCF_000151845.1 Pteropus vampyrus | reverse complement strand
GGCAGAGCTGGGGACCGCGAGCACACCAGACAGGCGGGTGGGGCCGCACAGGCGAGTGCACAGTGAGGAGACGCCGTCCCTTCGTTCACAAGTGGGCGACGGCGGTTCGGTCCTGCGGGGGATTCTGGGGTCCCCACCAGCCGCCATCTCCGTTCACCGGATCGGATTCGGTCCCCTCCAAACGGCAGCAAGGACTGAATCAGACGCCGTCCACGTCTGGGGTCCAGTTTCCCCTTTGACGTCTGCTTGACGTCACTTAATTTGCTTCCGGACTTAATTTGCCTTGTTCTGGTCACCAATCTCTCCTGTTCACCTGGGTCCCAGGTGGATGGAGCGGCTGAGCTGTCCTCGCCCGAGGCAGAGGTGGGAGAGAAGCATGTGAGCCCGGGGCTCCGGCCAGCAGAGCCCTGTCTGTCCCAGCTCGTCGCCATGAAGCCATGAACCGGCCCGACCCGCATGACGCGCACGGGTCACGACGGGCGTTAGTGATGGCGCGGAGGTCCACGGACGTGAGCGGAGCACATGTGTCCACTAAGCTTCGCTCGCCTTCAAGGACGAGAGCGGGTCTGCCCGCCGCTCCTCTTGGCCCAAGCCCCACAGGGAACGAGCTTGCACTGGGCAAGAATCCGAGGCTGCAGATACAGCTTCCTCCCTGGGGAGCCCCCAGCCCTGGCTGGGACCCAGAGGGGACACAGCGTGGTGCCACGGGGACGGTGCCAACACCACTGCTCCTCCCTGGCTCTTCCGAACCCTCCGATCGGCACCGTGGCTAAATAAGGACATGGCACTGACTGTAGGCACCCCCACTCCTCCCCACCCCAAACCCCTCCTAAACCAAGCTTCCGAAGATAACGCCTTCTCCGCCTCAGGCCACAGGGACCACCTCCCAGCCCCGCTCTGTCGCCAGAGCGTGGGCGTGGCCTCGCCCTGCCACGATCGAGGCTCCCTGCGCTCTGTTCCTGCACCTGTCCCCAAACCCCACGAGAAAGAGGAATCGGAGATGGCAGGGCAGCCAGCTCCCTCTCTGCAGCCGGCCGAGGGCCAGGTCACCTACAGCCTCAGAGAGTTGAAAATGCCAGCTGCTTCGGTGCCCCGAGATGAAGCAGGGATCGCAGGTGGCCCTACAGAGGGACAGCTTCAGCGGAGGAGTCTGGGACCCCAGTCCTGCGTCCGTCACCTTTCCATCCGCGTTCTCGGGCAGGGCAGGGGCTGCCTTCCCACCAAGCCTGTTTTGTTCGGATGACCTCAAGGACAGGGGTGGCAGGGAGGAGCAACAGAAACCTCGAGCTAAAAACGGTCCAGACTGAGGGCCCCGGCTGTCACCTTGCACGTGGAACCAGACAGAACAAATAGACGGGAAGACTAGGAAGGTTTTGTGTGAATCGCATGGTCGAGAAGCACACGCTAACCTCCAGACACCTGCGAGCGACTGTCCAACCTCTGAAATCCTCGATTTTCCAAACCTGCGGGGATCAGGCTACAAGCCCCTAGTCCCGAACAAGGGCATGGTGTGCAGGGTCCACTGTCCCTGTGGCCGTGGAGGACAAGGGGCAGGGACGAATTCCCAGGGAAACCAGTAGACGGGGAGCTGGCCATCCCGGGGAACAGAGCCAGCTGTGGCCGGGGGCTCGCCGGCACTTCACCCCCGATGAGATTTGAGCATTGCAAGTTATGTGGCCGTCTTCATTCTTCCTTTGTCCAATGGGCGTTTTTAGTGGGGCCGCTCGGCACCTGTATCCTGGTCACAGAGGACATCGAGTGGGAGGACAGCAGGACGTGAGGCTGGAGGCCGTAAGTGGACTGGAGCGGAGGCTTCGCTTTCTCAGCGAGGTGCAAATATGTGAGGGTAAAAAGGTCGTGGTGTTTGGGTTGTTGCCGGACGCGAGAATCGTGACAAGACTCTGAGCTGACGCTTACTGTCTATTCTCCCCTTCTGCAGAAATAAAGCCCACAATTCTTAGGTGGGAGCAGGATCCAGGAGTAAAGACCACATTTGTGGTTAGACGCGACCCGGGACCCGAGCTCTGGCCCTGAGTCCGTAAACAGAGACGACACGCCACACGCCCGAGCCGTGTCCTCCCATCCCTCGTTCCATCCTCCCCGGTGGTGGAACATTCTGGACCTTGCCAAAGAGGGCCATACTTCAGAGACAGTATTGCTGTGAGGTAAAGGAGCCTGGGAACTTGACCCCTCAGAGCCAACGGCAGCCCCGGCCCGCCTGTGCCGGGCTGCGGCCTGGGAGAGAGACGGAGCGTGCGCTGCTCTTTCTCACCTCAGCGGCCACCCTCGTCCCAGCTGAGAGATGACAGAGATAGAACTGAGTAAATCTCCCCAAATGTAGGGAGGGAGGGAGGGAGGGAGGGAGGGAGGGAGAGAGGGAGTGAGTAACGGAAGGAAAAAGGAGCACGAGAGAGAAATAAGTAATTGGACATAGTCTGCGAGATCCAACATCCTAATAGGGATAGTTCTAGAAAGACAGAACAGGGAAGAATAGAGGAGAGGAAGCGAATCATCAACGCAACTCAAAAACATATTTTTTAGAAAATCGACATATTTATAAATTGAAAGGACCTAGTAAAAGACCAGCACCCAGGTGAAAACAGACTCACCCTAAGGCGCATCACCATAAAATTGTATCCCCGGGGACGAATAAAATTTCCTGTGACCTTTCGGGAAGAAAAGAAAACACAGGCCTCACACGAGGGATCCAAAAATCGAAATATCATCGAACTTCTCAGCACCGATACTGTAAGCTGAAGTGAGTCCTTCTCAATTTAAACGGCAAATCGTTTCTAACCTCGGGGTCGGTAGGCAGCCAGCAGGGCCATCACGCCCGGGGCGGAGGAAAGACGTTTTCAAAGGAGCCGCCCTACTGTGTCTCAGGAGGTCACAGGAGGACGCTCTCCGTAAAACAAGGGGCAACGTGGACAAGCAGAGTAGACAGGTGGGTTCTGTGACACCAGGGGTCGGAAGCCAGAAAGAGGCACAGCGATCCCCAGAAGGTGACAAAAGGCAACTGGAAAACGGCAGCGAGGCGTGTGACTGGGGGACGTGGGTCTCGACTGGAGCCGTCGGAGGTCTCGGAGATTCGCTGCACGCGACACACTGTCGCCTGCATGTGAGGACAGTGAGTTCCCCAGCCAGGGACGGTTTGGGCGCGGCGTGTGGCCAGCCCGCCCAGCACGGAGCAGACGTCACAGGCCAGAGCCGGGCGCTCGCGGGTCTGGCGGGCCTGGGCCTGGGCCGGAGCGGGGCGAGAGGGAGAGTAACTTCTCCTCCCCCAGAGCAGGCGCTGGGCAAAGGCAGAACTAAATACCCAAAGAACCAGCCGTAAGAGCTGAACGTGGCCGCTTGGGGGACAGGAGCACGAGGAGGAAGCCGGACCGTTCGACTCTGTGCATAAATGATTCCGGCTCTTCAAAGACAGAGAAGAGGAAGGGGGGACGAGCAAAGGGCGAAACAAGGAAAGGAAAAGATGCGCAGAGACAGCGAAGGGAAAGAAGAAACAGCAGGGGAGGCCGACAGCGAGCGGAGAGGACGGGCGTGGGGGGGGCGGGGACAGGTGCCGGGCGGCAGCGTCAAGCCCGCCTGGCGCCCACGCGGCTGCCCAGGACGCCTGCGAGCGGCCGGACGAGCGAGGCGTGGGCCAGGGGCGTCCAGGCGGACGCGAACCCAGCGCCCAAGCGGCTCGAGTCCCAAGCGAGGGGGGGCCGGTCCGCGAAACCCAACGCAGCTGAGTCTCCGAACCGCGTCCACGTTTACACTCGGTTCCAAGCCCGGCGCCTGCTACCAGGACGTCATTGCTCTAGGTCCTCGCTCCAGCCTCAAAGGCCATCAGCTCCCTTAAAAAAAAAAAAAAGAAAAAACGGAATGAACACGGAAGCACCCGAAACACACCACCGAGAGCTCCTGGCATCTCAAATGCCCAGAGAATGAATTAGGAGGAGTCCGTCCTGGCCCCATCCTCGTTGATTTCAAAGTTCCGTTAAGGGAAACGGAAAGAACACTTTTCTGAAAACGGAAGGACGTCGCTGGTCAGTGGGCCCTGATTTGAATTCACAGCCCGTTAGATGCTCGAAAGCGGGATGGAGAAAGGGTCTCCTTATTTGTATTTAAAGCTGCATTGTCAGCGACTCCATTTCTTAGAGCAACGTCTGTTTTGTAACAGTGCATTTTCATTTAATAAACCTTATGCACTATTTAAATGTAGAAGCTGGGATTCTACTATATTCTTCTGCTGTGGCAGAACCACCCCGTGACACCAAAATCAAGCTTTGAGAAGATATCGCTAAAATGAATACAGCAGGGGATCGATGCGTTGTTTTAATCATCAGGCATTTGTACGGATGCCAGCCAGTAGTTCTCGAAATCGTGTGTTTCCTCTTTGGCATCTGTGTTTTCCAGCACTGGCGGGTACTAAAGGGCCCTAAGTCACTGTCTCGACAGCTGGGAGTCACGGTGGACCTATCGCACCAGCAGCAGTGAGGGCCAGCAACAGACAACGGAAGGACAGCCACCGACCGACCTTCCCGGACTGTCAATCAAGTCGTTGCACGAGGCCCACTCACACTGCCAAGGGTCATCTTCAGTTAAAGTCCACCGACCGGCTACAGGAGGAACCAGCGAAAAGACGCCCTGTGGGGTTTGGGGCCAGCCCCGTGGCGGGGTCACGGCGCAGCCCCTGGGGTTCTGAAGCGAGGCCACGGCACCGCGGCGGAGCATCATGAATCTTTTGAGTGACCCCTGGTGCCCTGCGATGCCCTGGAGGAGGCAGAACAGAGCGCCCGACCGCGGCACCACGTGGCGGGGACCCAACCGGCCTTCGCGAGCTGGGCCTCTCGCACCTGCGAAGCCCAGCGACCCTCCTCCGCGCCGTGGACGCGGTGAGGCTGGGCTCAAACACGAGCGGGCCCAGAGGACGCGAGCGAGCTGCCCAGGACGTCGCCCAGACCACTGCCACGCCGGCACCTGCTCCTCGGTCCACACCGACGGCTGCAGGGGGCGGCTGCGTCTGACCCAGGGGAAGAGCCCGGTTTGTGGGCGTCAGCTGGGTGCGTGGAGGTGTGACAACAAACAGGGGTGTCTTTGAAAGTAATCGTGGAGGGAAAACCCTTGCAGTGGGCGGAGCCTTTGGCCATGGCCTGGTCACGCCTTCTGGGTGGCACAGCAGAAGTTCCTGAGATTAGAGCATAAACGAGCTCTCGGGCGATTACGAATAGTCAGGCTAGCTGGTCGGGGACCTGGAAGGAGGAAAGATCGGAAGATGGGTGACAGAGGTCTGAGGCAGAGGCACACAGACATTTGGGGGTGGATGCAGAGTGTAAAGATACGCGTATCACGTGTTTGCGCCCAGCAGAAACCAGTCACGTCGAAGGAGCACGAAATAAACAAAACATGCCGGACGAGCCAGAAGCTGCTGGCCAGAGCGCACGTGGAAACAGACAGCACAGTGCCGAAGGCACTGGGGAAGAGCCGGCTCAGAGGTGAGACTCTCCGGGGATACGCTGCCACCTCCAGCATGTGACACGAGCCTTGAAGCAAAGGCCTCTGTCTGACACGGGTAATACACGGGCCTGGAAGACAAGGGAAGGAAGGAACCCCACCGCCAGCGAAAGCACCTCTGGGCACACCCTGCGCGGGGCAGAGGGCATGCTGGGGACAAAGGAAGCAGCCATAACCCCGTGGACACAGGGGGCGCTGGTTCTAGCACTGGGGCGGAAGGACGGCCACCTGCCCGGCCGTGCCGGCCTCTCGCGCCTCAGAGCGGGTTTCGGGGAAGATGCCGCTTGCTCACGGCTGGAGGGCAGAACGCCGGGGCCTCGCGTCCGGACGCGAGCTCGGATTTTACTTGAAACGGGTTTTTCCTGTGCTCGCTGGCCGTTTAGAAAATGGTATGAATAATCCGAAAAGAGCTCTTTCTCCCTTTCGCCAAACTCTAGGGCCCTGTTTAAAATAAATAAATAAATAAACCCCCGACGCCCAAAGCCGAATGGATGGACGTCCGGGAGAAGGCACGACGGCGGACGTGAGCGGGCAGCTCGACACTTCGCTTTGACCCCACGTCGGTGGCTGGACGTGACGCTGACCGAGTGTGGCGGGCGGGGACGGAAAGACGGATGGATGCTTTCCTCGGAGCAGGGGGCGCGGGCAGGGGGGCAGGGAGGGCTCCGGGGCAGGAGCACCTCAGAAAGGACAGACAGCAGGGTGCCGGGGGCGGTGTCCAGGGCGCTGAGGCTTCTCAGGGGTCCTGAGACGGCAGGGCTGGGTGCTAGTGGCGCTCAACCCGGCCGCATGTCAGATTCACTCGGGAGGCTCAGATAGATGGATGGATGGATGGATGGATGGATAGATAGATGATTGGTACATGGGTGACAGGCAGACAGACAGAACAATTGAATGAGAACAGCCGAGTGAGCCCAGCTCTGCGGAAGTTCTCGGGGATTCCCCTGGGGCCTGCCTGTCTCTACCCCATTGGCCAGTGCCCTGTCCTCAGGAGAAATGGCTGCAAATGGGAGCAGGCGAGTTGCTGACTGCTGAGCTGGAGCTAAAAATGTCCGGCATCCATCTGCCTCAGCCCCGCCCTCCGCAGGCTGACGAGCGCCGCCCCCTGTACCCTGAGTCCTGGAGCCCAGGGGCCCACAGCAGAGGCAGCGAGCGGGCGGGGAGCCGTGCACCTGTGAACACGCAGACCTTCCGTGCACTAGGCCCGCTGCCCGCATGTTTGAGTCAGGCGGTCTGGGGCGAGTCTGCGTTCCCGACGAGTTCCCAGGGAACACACTGCTGGCCGCTGGCCCGGGGGCCTCGCCCTAACAAGAACGGCCTTACCCTTTCCTCGTGGTGTCCATTTTCCCACGGCAGACCCCTTTCGTGACCTTCTCCTGACCTCCGGCCTGCTCTCTTCGGTGAAAAGCCCTCTCTGCGGAGCGTGTTTTCCACCGGCCACGCAGCCCGAGCATAAAGGACGGATCGCTGTGCAGCCGGGCTGGCTCGGCCGGCGGGGGCGTCCTCCAGCGCCGCGCCCGCTCAGCTCTCCCGCTGTGTGGGCGATTTGTGGTCAGCGCCCGTGACCCTCGGTCACATACCATGACTCCCTTCTCCCCCGTACACGTGACCCGAGGGGGACACAGACGTACGACTCCTCGACGTTTATCTGCAACGAGAAGAATGTCTTCCTCTTCCTCCTAAGGGACTTATGTTATTCCCACCCCTG